>NC_060267.1:7662908-7962908 GCF_021613505.1 Equus quagga | reverse complement strand
AAAGAGGAAGCATGGGAAAATAGCTTACAATTTGTCAAAACTATAGATAATAGACTTCATTTTCTAAAAATGGAGGGAGGGAGAAAGAGGAAAGAAATTCAGCGGTAGAATTTGCTAAATATCTGAATTGAAAGTACTCCTGAGGGATTTGTTACCTTCAGTAATAATCATCATAACAATAACAACAACAATTAAAGTTTACTGAGTATGTGCTAAGGAACTGCACCAAGTGTTTTACATGCTTTCTTCCATTTGATTTTCAAAATAGTGACACAAAATTGCCATTATTTTTCTATCTTCAAATAAAGAAACCAAGACATAAAGTTTAAATAACCTGTAACTGGTTCAATAAAAGGTACTGACTCTCTAGCCATATACATGTACATATATATGAAGTTTCAGATATGTGTATATGAAAATTGAAGGAACCTATGTATGAGTCAGGGAGGACCAACTAAGAGACAGAAGCAGTTATTTGAACAGGAAAGTTTAACATAAAGAATCATTAACTAGGGAGCCGGCTCTGATGGCCTAGTGGTTAAAGTTTGGCACCCTCTGCTTCAGCAGCCCAGGTTCGTTTCCTAGCTGTGGAACCACACCACCCATCTGTCAGCTGCCATGCTGTGGCAGCGGCTCACATAGAAGAACTAGGAGGACTTACAACTAGGATATACAAACCTGTACTGGGGATCTTTGGGGAGGAAAAAAGAAGAGGAAGATTGGCTACAGATGTTAGCTCCAGGCAAATCCTTCCCTCCAAACAAAAAGAATTGTTAACTAGGAACAGGACATTAGCTAATAAGGGGGGCTGGAGGGCAGAAAACAGCCAGATGGGAGGCCAGTGAAACCTGAGTGTATGTGCCACTGAGTCTGCATATTATCAGCCCACAAGCCATGAGTGGCAGCTGTGTGTCAGGCAGCCATGCCACACAACCAAGAAGGAAACTAGAAAAGTGAGAAAGAGGAAGACAAGCTCCTGCTTCTTGCACTGTTCCTCCAGCACCCTCTATCCCATAAGGGGAACATTGTTCTCACTGGAAGCACTGACAAAGTCCAGTTCCTGGATCACAAAGGGCAGAAAATGGGTGGGTTTTGAGCTGTGAGTTAATAAATTGATAACTGGCACAATCTATGACTACAAACACTACTTAATTTTAAAATGCATCATTGCAGAGAATTTTCATATTTCAAAATATCTGGAGCTAAACCATGTTAGATATTTTTAAAATCTTGATTATTTCTGCATTTATTTTAATTTGTTTATATTGGAAAATGGAAATTCCAGGAAATTACCCAATTCTATGAAAGAGTTTCATAGATGAAACTTCTTCAAATAAGACTTTTAGAGAAACATACTCTTTTAAATGCCAAGGAAATGACAATGACCACCAGGTCCTCGAAAGGCACAAGTTACTCATGCTTTTCCTTGTTATGGAGATTTTGGCTACTTGAATCTCCCTTGCTGGAGGACATGGGCTAGGTCCGCTCAATTTCTTCTCTGTCCTCCCTACCCAACACTCAGTGTCTCCCATTATCTCAAGCTGGATATATCTATTCCAGCTCTTCTGATCATGAAGCGCAATCTTTGTTCTGGTCTCTCCCTTGAGCCAAATAGTCATCACCTTAATGATTGGATGGACTAGACACTTTTACTGAGAGTACTTTGAGAAGTACTTATCCACACCTGAATAAATATTTGCATGAATTGACGCATGTTATAACATTCTCCTTACCTGCAACCGAGAGAACAAATATCCCATCCCCAGAAATCAGCTATGGTGATGCTCTCTTTGTCGGCAATGTCTAGTGGTGCCCACTCCCCCACTTGCAGGCAATAGGGGATCTACGGTCCCATTTTCTTACTAGTTATATGCCAAAAGTGGTCGCCAATGTATTAAAATGTTGAAACACAAACACAAATGTATAGAAAAACTGGCAGAAAAATACAGTAACATATTTTACAGATCTGGAGACTAGTCATAATTTTCCCAACTTTGGAAAAATAAAAAGTCATGAAAGAAAGATTGGTAATTTCAAAATTTCAGAAGCAGTGTTCATGTATGACAAAGAATTGATGACCATATTATGCGTAGACTGCATTTGCATTTATGAGAAAAATATCAAGATCCCCAAGAGATAGGCAGGCAAGAATTGTGAATAGATCTTTAGCAAGCAAGGAAATACAAATAATGTAAAGGTGAAAAGAGTTCATCCTCACTGCTAAACTTAGAAGAGCATTAAAAAATCAATTAAAATACCATTTTAACCCTACCAAGTTATGGGGAGGGGACTTCCACTCAGAGCTGTTTATGTAGGAGATAAACAGATATGCTTACAGAATGCTTCTTGAATTTTGAGTTGGCAAAACCCGTTATGCAAGCAATACAATGAATACAAAAAGTGTTCATATTGTCCCAGGTATATCATCTCTGGAAATTTATCATAAAAATAATTGAATGGAAGGAAAAGATCCATAGGCAGAAAGAAGCTCATCACAGTGTTGCCAAACGATAAGTACACACACACGCAAATGCATGACCCCTACATTTTTTAAGTCACACACAGCACAGACCCCGGAAGAAATATTTTGCAGGTATTAAAATTATATTTTGAAGACTATATAGAAGTATAAACAAAGCTTATTGTGTCAAGTAAATGGAAAAAGAATAAAAATAAATGAAGAAAGGAATTTACACTGTGGCTATCGTAGCCAGTTCGAAAGACTGGCAGTTAATTTTTAAAACTAAAACTCATGTTAGGATGCTGGGATTATGGTCTATTTTTCTAACATTTTAGTAATATTACATTGCTCTTAAGATTTGCCCCGCCCCCCAAAAAAGCAGCAGCAGCTGCTTTGTTCTTTTAGAGATTTGTTCCTGGTGAGGTAAATCATTTGTCATGCTCAACACTGTTATAAAAGTTTTGTTTGCTATGGAAATAAATTTATTCAAATTGTAGTTCACACTGAACCCTGTTACATTTTTGATCGACAGAGAGAAAAGTCTTGGAAAGAACTAGAAAGGAAGGTGAGATTTCTTCCCATTTAAGGGAAACCCAAACTGTCATCAACACCTTACAGTATGGCATTTCTCTGCTCACTTAACTATACAACAGGCTAAATGAAGTCAGGAAGGCAAGGGAGCTGGAACGTGTGTGAAATTATTCAAGCATCTGTAGGTGAAAGAAAATAGTCACAAGTTATTCTCTAAGCTAAGGTACCTACGCCCCCAGCTACAAGGAACTGCAAAAGCTTTTGATGTTGCACTGACCTAAAGCACCAGAGACATCTTTAAACTTAGAGAAGGATTTTGACAACAAATTGCAAGAAATAGCTGCATTAATTCCAAGAAAAATAAACAAGTCACTGCATTGTAAATATGCCTAGGGGTTTTTTATTGTTATGAACTGATGGTGACAATACTCAAATGGTTCTCACCTTTTAGGCATCACAACATGAGTGAATTTTTTTCATTAATTTTGCTTTTATTTTTATCAAAGATACACACACCCATAAAGAGTCAATTCTACAAGGATTTTTTTTTTAAGAAACTGCACTCTTTTTGCCCCATTTCCTCCCTCTAGAGGATTCCTTTTTAGTAAATCTTTTCATATTTCCCTCCTTATCACTAAATAATTACTCATGGTGATACTTTTAAATTTTATTTCCATTTTTAGATGCCATGATGTCAGTAGATAATGCCGCCCCAAACACACACATGTTCACATTTCCCAACCCTCTAACTTCTAAATTTGGTCAAGATAAATATTCTCGGTTTTGCTTTATTATATGAATGATAGTCTCAGCTGAACTATGTTCTCTAAATGATTATTTTTACTTTCCTGAATAATATTTTGTTTTCCTTGTAGTTAATTGTTTTCTTCATTTTCTTACCTTCTATGTACTTACCATTGATTTAACCTCCTAAATCTTCTGCAGATGTGTGAACCTCTCCTCAATACACTCAAACAATTAGTTATTGCATTACTTTCATTTTTTTACAGAAATCTTTTCCAGAACAATTTGCCCTGCATTTTCCTGGGATCCTCTGAACCTGATGCACTGTTGTTTTCTTGGCAACATCTCTCACTGATGTCTTGGGCATTTCCTTTGCTTCTGTGGAATACTGGAGCCCTGTATTTTTCATTCCATATCTTCCCCTAGTTGGAAATAAAAATTCTAGATAGGAAATAATTTTCCATCGAATTATTAAGCCATTGCTCTATTACCTTCCAATTTCCAATGTGTCTACTGAGATTATATAATGCCGTTCTGATTGTTGAAATTTTGGATCATCTTGTATTACTTGGAAATTTTAGAGTGGTGTGCATCCCGGAAGTCTATTTCCTCCAGTGCGCTGTACACCTGGTGGGGGGACTTTCACTCTTGGAACCGATGTTCATGTCTACACATTTTTCTTAAGCTGTTTCTTAACTGCATTCCATTTCCTCTCTTTCTGGAAATCATACTATTCTGATGTTGGACAACCTGGACTGGCTCTTGAAGCTTGTTCTCTCTCCTCTCTTGCTTTTCATATCTTTTTCTCTCTGTCTGATATTCTGGACATTTCCCCAATATTATCTTCTTACTCTTTTTTGACTTTTTCATTTCTATAATATTTTCAATATCCAAGAGCTCACTTTTACAACTAACTGCTCCTTTTTATAGCATATTTTCCTTACTTTATGACTATAGTATATTTTCTTATTGCTCTGAAAATATTAGTGATATTTTAAATATTTTCTTCTTTCTTAAAAGCCACTATGTATTCTAAATTGAGAGGCCATTTCACATGGTGGTGACTGGCATAGACTCCAGTAACTAAGTGCCTGCATTCAAGTCCTGGCCCCACCACTTATTAGTTATGTGGCTTTGGGAAGGTTAGCTCACCTTTCAGTGCCTCCGTTTATTTATCTATAAAAATTATAAATGATAGAGTTGTTCTGAATACGAAATGACTAATACATGGAAAGTGCTTATGACAATTCCCGGCATAACGTGAGGGAATATAATGTGTTCTATTAAACAAGAAGCTGATCATTCTATTTCCCACTTGTTAGTTTTAGACCTTGCCCTTCATTGAACATCATTTCTCTAACTATCTTGTGATCTCCAACTGTATGCTCAGATCTGTTTCTAGAGTACCAAAAAAAATGACTGGAAACTTGAGGCATGCCAAGGGTCTTTCCATCTGCAGGCTTCATTGTAGGCCATTTAGTTGGGAACCCTGGATCTCAATACGTTTGTATCAGGCTGGTCAGATCTCCTGCTTGAAGAGTACATGCCCGTCTGCCAGGTAAGAGAAGATGGCTGGGAATTTCAACCTTCAGTATAAGTTTTTACTTAAAGTTTTCCATAAAGTATTTCCACCCATCACTCTGCTTTATGATTTCTGGAGAATAAACTGCAGGGTTCAGTATGGAAGGGATGAGCTAAATTAAGGAGAAGATCCGGGTGTCTAATTTCCTCTTTAAAAAATTTCTTAATTTAGGATATTTTTCAGATTTCCCTATTACTGGCTTGAGAATCATATTCTCTGATCTGGTAAGTTAGTAACTACTTAACCACAACTTTCGAGGTTCCAATTCTCTCAACAGACATGCTTTCCTATCTTGTCATAAATCCCTTTGCTATATTTAATGAGATTTTACAGAGAATAAAGGTAAATGTGAGTGTTCAATTGACCATCTTTAACCAGAAGATGAAATAGCTGTTTAACACAATCAAAGGCAATTGTTAGTGAAAAAAAAAATTGTCTGATTGTACCTAGGCATTTACCTCTATAAATTTTCCTTTTTTTTTTTTTTTAAAGATTTTATTTTTTTCTCTCCAAAGCCCCCTGGTACATAGTTGTATATTCTTTGTTGTGGGTCCTTCTAGTTGTGGCATGTGGGACGCTGCCTCAGCGTGGTCTGATGAGCAGTGCCATGTCCGCGCCCAGGATTCGAACCAACGAAACACTGGGCCGCCTGCAGCGGAGCGCGCAAACTTAACCACTCGGCCATGGGGCCAGCCCCAAATTTCCCTTTCTTAACAAGCATTGATATTTGGGGAATAGCATTTCTGAATAATTGCACTTTGTACCCATTAAAAAATTGTTCTAACAAAGCAGAAATAAAACCTTAGTTCTGAATCCAAACATGATATTCACCCCTCTGCTTAGCCAGCATTGACCCTCTACAGAAAGATTTCCAGTAGTGCTGGTATTCAGCATCAGCCACTAAGCATTACCTTCTTTACTTGCTTAAGCGTGTCAACATACATGAGCTTGTCTATTTGTGAGGTGCTTTATATCAAATATGATTTTTGCCATCGCTCATGAAAATGGTTCTAAAAAGAAATTTTGGAAAGAGTCTAGTGTTTCTGATAGAGCACAGGGAAACATCTTCTTTGAAAATGATTCAGAAAAGCTCAGCAAAACAGAGCGAGAAAGAGAGGCAGCCGGAACATCCATTTTCTTTGCACATGGCACGGTGAGAGAAGGCTTACTTGAGGTCTGAATTTGCTACAAGCAGAGCTGCACTTTTAAACAGACTGTGCTTTATGCCAACAGTTATTTCAGGAAATGTCTTTTTTGCCTCATGCTCTGTTTGAGGGGAAACAATTTAAAGGCATTAAATTGGGAGTAGGTGTATTTCTTTTGTAGAACACGGTTTCAGCAATGCTAATTAATATCACCAAGCTTAGCTATTCATCTACTCTATTTTTTAATTCAATAAAATTATAATTGAATGGAAAGATATTTCATTTCCTATCTCCTTGATTATCACTATGGGGTTTAAAGCAATGACTTTCACTAAAATATTAATTCAGTAGTACCATTATGGCAGCATAATCCCCACTGGAGGAAAGTATCTAGTGGAAATCTGTAGCCACTTCAGTATTGTGCCATCAAACCCACTAAACATACAATGTGACAATAACATCTGCAGCAGAACCTCTCAACAGTTGGAGATGTTGGAAACACTGTCTCTGTCTTTGTCCATGACATATTATAGCTGATCTGAATGTCTGGACCAGTTTTAATATCAAAGGAACAAATGAATTATTTAAGCATATAAGTAATGCTAATGAGTGAAACATGTCTCCTCCTGCCCACATTCCATCTTACATTATCAATAACTGTTACAGTACAACTACTCTGCACATTCCCCTGGACTAAACAGAATTATTAAATTATTATTTATATTACTAAATAAAAAAACTGTATTCAATTCTCAAATTTAAATATCCTCAGGATGTTCCATTATGCATTCAAATTCGAGTTAGCCATCTTAAAAAAACTTTAATTTTATTTCATTGAGCTCATAATGATTTATAACATTGTGAAATTTCAGGTCTACATTATTATTTATCAGTTTCTGTATATACTGCATCGTGTTCACCACCAATAGTCTGATTTTTAGCCATCACCATATATATGGGTCCCTTAATCCCTTTTGCATACCCCAACCCCCCTTCCCCTCTTGTAACTGCTAATTGGTTCTCTTTGTCCACGCGTTTGTTTATCTTCCACATATGAGTGAGAACATGCAGTGTTTGCCTTTCTCTGTCTGGTTTATTTCACTTAACATAATACCCTTAAGTTCTATCTACATTGTTGCAAATGGGACCATTTTGTCTTTGTTTATGGCTAAGCAGTATTCCATTGTATATATATGTACCACATCTTCTTTATCCATTAATCAGTTGATGGGTACCTGTGTGCTTCCACATCTTGGTTATTGTGAATAATGCTGCAATGAACAAGGGGGTACAGAAATCTCTTTAGATTGTTGATTTCAAGTTCTTCGGATAAATACCCAGTATTAGTATAGCTGGATCATATGGCATTCCTATATTTAATTTTTTGAGAAATCTCCATACTGTTTTCCATAGTAGCTGCACCTGTTTGCATTCCCACCAGCAGTGTATGAGGGTTCCTTTTTCTCCACATCCTCACCAACATTTGTTATTTTTTGTCTTGGTGATTATAGCCATTCCAACCAGTGTAAGATGATATCTCATTGTAGTTTTGATTTGTATTTCCCTAATAATTAGCACTGTTGAACATCATTTCATGTGCCTGTTGGCCACCTATACATCTTTAGAAAAATGTCTGTGTATATACTCTGTCCATTTTTTGATGGGGTTGTTTGTTTTTTTGTTGTTGTTGAATTGTATGAGTTCTTTATATATTTTGGATACTAACCCCTTGTTGGATATATGATTTGCAAATATTATCTCTCAGTTGGTGGTTGTCTTTTCACTTTCTTCCTGGTTTTCTCTGCCTTGCAGAAGCTTTTTAGTCTGTTGTAGTCTCATTTGTTAATTTTTTATTTTGTTTCCCTTGCCTTAGTAGACATAGTATTCAAAAAGACGCTGCTACGACCAATGTCAAAGAGAGTACTATATTTTCCTCTAGGAGTTTTATGGTTTCAGGTCTTACATTCAAGTCTTTAATCCATTTGGAGTTAATTTTTGCATATGGTGTAAGATAATGGTCTACTCTCATTCTTTTGCAGGTAGCTGTCCAGTTTTCCCAACATGATTTATTGAAGAGACTTTCCTTTCTCTATTGTAAGCTCTTGGCTCCTTTGTTGAAGATTAACGGTCCATAGATGTGTAGTTTTATTTCTGGGCTTTGAATTCTGTTCCATTGACCCATGTGTCTGTTTTTGTACCAGTACCATGCTGTTTTGACTACTATAGCTTTGTAGTATATTTTGAAGTCAAGGATTGTGATACCTACAGCTTTGTTCTTTTTTCTCAGGAGTGCTTTGGCTATTCAGGGTCTTTTGTTGTTCCATATAAAATTTAGGATTCTTTGTTCTATTTCCATGAAGATGTCATTGGGATTTCATTGAATCCGTAGATTGCTTTAGGTAATATGGACATGTTAACTATGTTTATTCTTCTAATCCATGTGCATGGAATATCTTTCCATTTCTTTATGTCTTCTTCAGTTTCTTTCAGTAAAGTCCTATAGTTTTCACTGTATAGGTCTTTCACTTCTTTGGTGAAATCTATTCCTAGATATTTTATTGGTTTTGTTGTGTTTGTAAATGAGATTGTATTCTTCAATTCTCTTTCTAGTAGTTGATTATCAGAGTATAGAAATGCAACTGATTTTTGTAAGTTTATTTTGTACCCTGCAATTTTGCTGTAGTTGTTGATTATTTATAATAGTTTTCTTATGGATTCTTTAGGGTTCTCTCTACAGAGAATCACATCATCTACAAACAGCAAGAATTTAATTCTTCCTTTCAAAATTTAATCCTTTTATTTCTTTTTCTTGCCTAATTCCTTTGGCCAAACCCTCCAGTACCCTGTTGAATAAGAGTGGCAAGAGTGGGCATCCTTGTCTTGCTCCTGTTCTCAGAGGGATGTCTTTTAGTTTTTCACCATTAAGTACGATGTTGGTTGTGGGTTTGTCATATATGGCCTTTATTATGTTGAGATATTTTCTTTCTATACCCATTTTATTGAGAGTCTTTATCATAAATGGATGTTGGATCTTGTCAAACGCTTTCTCTCATCTATTGAGATGATCATGTGATTTTTATTACTCATTTTTTTTAATGTGGTGTGTGACATTGATTGATTTGCAGATGTTGAGACATCTCTGCATCCCTGGTACAAACCCTACTTGGTCATAGTGTGTGATCCTTTTACTGTATTGCTGTATTCGTTTTGCCAGTATTTTGCTGAGGATTTTTGCATCTATGTTCATCAGCAATATTGGCCTGTAATTTTCCTTCTTTCTCTTGTCCTTATCTGGTTTGGGGATCAGGGTAATGTTGGTCTCATAGGATGAGTTAGGAAGTATTATATCTTCTTCAATTTTTTCCTAATAGTTTGAGAAAGATAGATATTAAATCTTCTTTGATTGTTTGGTAGAATTCTCCAGAAAAGCCATCTGGTCCTGAGTTATGGTTTTGGGAAAGTTTTTGATTACTATTTCAATCTCTTGTTATTTGTCTATTAACATTCTCTATTTCTTCTTCACTCAGTTTTGGGAGGTTGTATGAGTCTAAGAATTTATCCATTTCCTCTAGGTTATCCAATTTGTTAGCATATAGTTTTCCATTGTATTCTTTTATAATTTTTTGTATTTCTGAAGTATCCATTATAATTTCTCCTCTTTCATTTCTCATATCATTTACTTGAGCCTTCTTTCTTTTTTCCCTTGGTAAGTTTGGCTAAAGGTTTGTCAATTTTGTTTACCTTCTCAAAGAACCACCTCTTAGCTTCATGGATCCTTTATGCTGCTTTTTAGTCTCTGATTCATTTATTTGTGCTCTAATTTTTATTACCCTCCTTCTGCTGACTTTGGGCTTTGTTCTTTTTCTAGTTCTGTTAGGTTTACTTGAAGATTGCTTATTTGAGATTTTTCTTGTTCATTGAAGTGGGCCTGTATTGCTATGAATTTCCATCTTATAATTGCTTTTCTTGTGTCTCATAAGAATTGCTACGTCATATTTTCATTTTCATTTGTTTACAGGTATTTTTTAATTTATTGCTTCATTGACCCAATGGTTATTCAGTAGCATGTTGTTTAGTCTCCACATATTTGTGACTTTCCCAGTTTTTTGCTTGTAGTTAGTTTCTAGTTTCATAGCATTGCAGGCAGAAATGATGCTTGATATGATTTCAGTCTTCTTAAATTTATTGAGGCTTGCCTTGTTCCCCAACATATGGTCTATCTTTGAAAATATTCCATGTGCACTTGAGAAGAATGTGTATTCTGCTGTTTTTGGATGGAGTGCTCTGTATATATCTATTAAGTCCATCTTATCAAGTGTTTCATTTAAATCCACTATTTCCTTGTTGACTTTCTGTCTGTATGATCTATCCATTGATGTGAGTGGGGTGTTGAGGTCCCCTACTATTTTTTTGTTCCTGTTAATTTCTCCCTTTAGGTCTGTTAATAGTTGCTTTATATACTTTGGTGCTCCTATGTTAGGTGTATACATATTCATAAGTGTTATGTCCTCTTGATAGAAAGTCTGTTTTATCATTATATACTTTCCCTTTTTGTCTCTCATCATCTTTTTTCTTGAAGTCTGCTTTGAGGGATATAAGTATAGCAACACAAGCTTTCTTTTGTTTGCCATTTGCTGGAGTTTTGTGTTCCATCCTTTCACTCTGGGCCCATGTTTGTCTTTAGAGCTGAGATGTATTTCCTGGAGGCAGCATATTGTTGGGTCTTGTTTTTTAATCCATCCCACCGCTCTGTGTCTTTTTGATTGGAGAATTCAATCCATTTACATTTAGAGTGATTATTGATATGTGAGGACTTAATACTGTCATTTTATCCTGGTTTTTTGGCTGTTCTGTGTTTCTATTTTTTCTCTTCCTTTGTATTTCTGACTGCCATTTCATTTTGGAGATTTTCTGTAGAGATTTTCTCAGTGTCTTTGCTTTTTTTAATGTATCATGCCTCTGTTCTGATTTGTTTGTTTGTTTGTTTAGTGGTTACCTTGAGGTTTGTATAAAAGATCTTATAGATGAGATAGTCCGTTTTCTGATAGTCTCTTATCTCCAGTAGCTTAAGCAGGTTCCATGCCTTTCCTCCACCCCTTCTGAGTTATTGTTGTTACAAATTATTCTGTTTTGTGTCGAGTTTGTGACTAAGATGAAGTGTTTATTGTTACTCTTGACTCTTGATGCCTTCTTTCCCTTTATCTTTTAAGTTATAATTAAGTATTTGCTTCCCTGTTTTGAAAGACAGCTGCAGTTTTCTGATTTTGTCTGTCTATTTATCTCCTTGCTCAAAGCTTTGTAGACCTTTGCCTTTTTATGTCAGTTTTGAGGGCTTCCTTCATCATTTCTTGTAGGGGAGGTCTAGTGGCAATGAACTCCCTCAACTTTTGTTTATCTGGGAAAGCTTTTATTTCTTTATTGTATCTGAAGGATAGTTTTGCTGGATAGAGTATTCTTGGCTGAAAGTTTTTGCCTTTCAGTATTTTGAATATATCATTCCATTTTCTCCCAGCTTGTAAGGTTTCCGCTGAGAAATCCACTGAAAGCCTGATAGGCGTTCCTTTGTAGGTTATTTTCTTCTACCTTCTGCCCTTTCTTTGTTGTTGACTTTTGCCAGTTTTACTATTATAGGCCTTGGAGAAGGTCTTTTAGCATTGATGTAATTAAGAGTTCTGTTGACTTAGTGTAGTTTTAAGTCTGGTTTCTTCCCCAGGTTTGGGAAATTTTGGGCTATTAGTTCTTTGAACAAGGTCTCTGCTCTTTTCTCCCCCTCTTCTCCTTCTTGAATATCTATAATCTTTATGTTGCTTTTCCTAATTGAGTCAGATATTTCTTGAAGAATTCCTTCATTTTTAAAAAATCTTTGTTCTCTCTCCTCCTCCCCTTGAGGCAACTCTATATTACTATCCTCTAAATCACTAATTCTTCCTTCCATACATCAGCTCTACTTTTTAAGGATTCTAGATTATTTTTTATTTCATTAATTGTGTTCTTTGTATCCAGAATTTCTGCTTATCTTTTTTTTTTAAGTAGATTCAATCTCTTTGGTGAAGTATTCCGTCTTCTCATCAACTTTATTCCTGAGCTCATTGGACTGTCTTTCTGAGTTTTCCTGTGACTTGTTGAGTTTCTGACAGCTATTTTGGATTTTCTGTCATTTAGATTGTACGTTTCTATGCCTTCAGGGTTGGTTTCTGGAAAATTGTCATTCTCCTTCTGCTCTGAATTGTTGCTTTAGTTTTTCATGGTGTTTGATGAACTAATCTTCTGCCAGGGCATTTGTGGTAGTATCAATTAGCAGATTCTGTCTGCTACCACTGTGGGGAAGCAGGAGCTGTGTTTCTGATCCCACTCTATCTGCTGAACGTTGTGGGTTATTATCGGTGCCTGCACCAGCCAGGAGAGCATTCACCTGGGTGCATAGATCTGCTGCTGCCTCTTCTTACAGTCTCACTGTCTGCTGTGCTTTGTGGGCAGGGCTTCCTCATGGAATTTGAGACTGGGTCACTCCTTGGAACCGCAGCGGCACTGTGGGCTCTCCCACCAGATGAGAATGCAATCATGTGGGGGCTCAGGGCTGCTTCTGCCTGCTCCCACAGTCACACTGAGGTGTCCTCCCACCTTCAGTGATGTAGCAGTACTACGTACATTTGTGCCAGCCAGGAAATCATTCACCTGGATGTGTAGATCCACTGCTGCCTCTTCTTGTGGTGGCACCAGCCCCTGTGCTTGGTGGACAGGGCTTCCCCACTGGATCCAAGCCTGGGCCACTCCTTGGGACTGTAGCAGCTGTACCCCTGTGGGCTTTCACACTAGACAGAAAAGTGATCACGTGAGTGCTCGGGGCTGCTGGCACCTGTTCCTGCAGTCACACTGAGGCTCACTCCCATCTTTGGGGCCACAGCTCTCTTATAGGTGCTTGAGCCAGTCAGGAGAGCAGTCATATTGCACAGGGTTTCCAAGTGGCTAGAGAGTGCTCAACTATCTTGACCACCTTCCTGGGGGTAGGCCATCCACTTTCAGATGCATATCTGCATGGGTCTCTCAGGTAGCCTGTTTTGCTGTGTAGGTATCCTCTGTTGATCAATGAATGTCTATTTTATTGTAGTAAAAGGAGGAGAGATGAAGGGAATAGCTCACTCTGCCATGTTGCTGTTGTCTGAAAAACTTCTTTTGATGTATAAAAAGATTTCTATTATATTTCTAAAATTCATTTTGCTTGGCATACATTAAAATTAGATGACGGATTGCTCATTATTTTCTTTTTAAAAATTAAACAGCAGGGCTGGCATGGTGGCATAGTGGTTAAGGTTACATGCTCCACTTAGACAGCCTTGGGTGTGCAGGTTTGGATCCCAGGCATGGACATACACACCACTCATTTAGCCACGCTGTGGTGGTGCCCCACATACAAAATAGAGGAAGATTGGCACAGACGTTAGCTCAGTGACAATCTTCCTCACTAAAGGAAAAAAATTAAACAGCTATATTTATAAATGCAAGTATATATTCTGTATTTGTGTACTTCTATATATGTATATATTTTTTGAACAAAATAGTTAATCTAGTGAGACTTCCTATGGAAATTTACCAACCTCACAGAAGCATGCCTTTCCACCATCCAAGATAACTCATGCCTCTGACTGTATATTAGGCTTTGATTAGGAAAGGAATGGAGAATACGATAATGTCATAATATGGAAAAGTGAACTTAAGTTATCTTAGAGAGGCAACAATATTTATTATAAAAATATCAGAAACTTAAATCACTGATTCCCCATTATTTTCTTTTCTTAAATCATATACAAGCTGTAGGACAGAAACATACCCTGGTTGCCTAGCTGAGTGATGAGAGCGTGTGTCACACACTGCCTATTAAAAAAGCACTCCCTGATAAAGATTGAAATTGTAGAGAACGTTAATGGAAAGGCAGACTCTGAAGTTCTTCTGTAGAGGCTATTACTCGACGCAAATGACAAATGCAGAGCACAGTGCTCTGGGCTCTTTGGCCCATTCTGCTGAATTGAAAGGGAAAATTGAAAAGGCTCCAATTATTCCATTTATTACCTTGATGAGTTTTTATAACATGAAATGAATTTTGTGATTAATGAGGATTTTATGTAGACAGTACATAAAAAACTTCATCTACAAAAAGCAAATAGCATTATTTTCTGGCTAGTGAAGGTGAAAATGAAATGCAAAATAAAGTTGATGGACTTAAATGTAATATATAAGAGGTACCACTAGTTAATAGAGTATTGATTAAAGATATAAAAAGAGATGGTGACAATTCATCAAATATCCTTGTTCTGGGTCCTCAGGGTGGCTGCTTAATAAACATCCTTTCTTATAACTGATTTATATTTTCATATTACTCTTTTCATATCTTGTTTCTTTTTCCTATAGACATATCAAAATCACACACTATCATTACCAGCAGCACATGCTCCTGCAAAACTTATTATTTTAAAAAACTCTTTGTTTATTTTAACATCTGAAATGGGATTGATCTTACAACAGAAGCAGGTGCCAACAGGTTGAGGATAAATATAAGTAAAACATATCAGCCTGAATTAGTCTATTAATTCAGGCACAAAACTATAATTGAAAAATATAAAAATATATCTACAATCTGTATGTTTTTAATAGTGTAATATTAATTTTGCAACTAATCTAAATATATGATTCATTCACACGTGAAATTTATAATATAATTTGTTTCTATAAAACATCCACATAAGACCACCTTTATAATATATCAAATTATAAAACAATTTTTAAATTTTAGGAAAATGCTTGGTTTTCTTATTGAAATTATCACTTCTTACCTGTTACTAGATGTTGTACTCTTCACGTACAGACAACTTACATGCTCAACACACAGAGACACCCCCTCACACACACACACACACACACACAAACTTCAGCTTGGAGTCAATTCCTGGCTTTGTGAAAGAGAAGAAATCCACAAGCAGCCTCTCCCCAGGGTTATGCAAAAACAACTACAAATCCTAATTCAAGAAAAGATTTAACTATTTTATATGCAACAACTTCCTCCTTTGTTTTCCTCTGAATCATGACACATAAAGTGATGGGTAAGTCCCTAAGGACTACATTTTTATCCTCATGAGAGTACCACATGGAGTGCATACTGTTCTGCAACTCACACATCTTGGAAGTGAATAAAATATGAGGAAAGTCACCCTACTTAGAGTATAGTGTTTTAAGCATTTTCTTCTTTTTCTTGACCCACAGATAACTTTGCCCTATGCTTGGCAATTTGAGCTTAAGCAAGAAATTTGCAGCTCTGTGAAATAAGTGCCAATCAATCAACTCTCTGTCTTTATATAGCCAAATAAAGGGACTCTGATGCAGCCCAGGGTGAATGGCCAATTTGACAATCAGTCCAACTAGCAGTCTAGTCAACTGGCCCAAGAAACATATACCTAGAACCAATAAATAACTCAAGGGAAAGCACATGGAATAATTCTGTTATGTCCTATGTAGTTTTCATGGATATCTTTCAATAGATAAGAACCTAAAAAATACAGTAATGCATTTTATTTGTTGATGACAGAGAAACAGGATTAAGAGTTTCATTATTTCTACTCACAGATAGGATCCTGCATAGTTGAGAACACCCTATCCTAGAGTTATACTCTCCTGAAATAATATAATAAAAAAGTAAAAATATTTGCCAGACTAGTATTTTAAAAGGAAGTGCAAGATTTTAGACTTAAAGTAAAATACAAATGAACAAAAATGGCGTATGTTTTTCCTCCAAATTTCTCATTTATGGTAAAAAATAATTTACAGCACATCTTTGTATGTTTACCTTTTATAGTCAAGTGTAATATTCTTATCATTTACCTCCCAAGATAATAGAAATTAAGAGTATTCTGCTGGAATAATTTTGAATCTTCATAAAAAACCTGCTGAATATAGTTAAGTATTATTATTAATCACTAGCTATGCTCAGGATCAATATAGCCTCACATTAAATTTAGCTTAGCCTGAATTATGCCTGAAGATATATTTAAACAATTACGTGATGTTTCTACATAGCTATGTGAATCAGACAACCCAAATTTTCCAGCTCAATCCTGGTGTTAAATATTATATTTCATTGTCAGCATGTGTCCTGGTTTTTATTTTGAAAAATGTAGTCACTTTATATGGTTGTGATATTCCATGATTCAAGTATTTATCTGATGTATTCTAATTAAAATCTTGTCTTGCTGTTTTACTAAATGCAACTGCAAATACAGTTTCAAATCATATGGAAATTCCATATTTCCAAAATTCATGAGCGTATATTTTTTCCCTTAATCTATTAGTCTAAAAGTTAGTGTAAACAATAGAAGATAATCCTATTTTGTTTGCCATCTATCCTTCTTTATAGTCATTAAAGTCCTAAATCAATGTTAGTTACCATATGCACAAAATCAGTCATCGCTCAGTCTAAAAGAGTGGGCAAAGAGATTTTCCCACAACTGATATAGGCCCTATCTTCACAGACGATATATTAGCAAGACAGTATGCAAATACATATCACTATCTATAACTTAAGTTTGTAAGGTTTCTTACAATTTACAAAGTAATTTCACATTCATTTTTTACATTTTATTAAGACTAAATCTATAAGGTTCCCCTTTAAAAGAGACGAAGATGCTAAAGCAAGACCCTAAATGATGAGGTCGTGTCAATTCAGCCGTGTCTGTCTGGGTCCTTAGGAGAGAGATTATGACTGAACTAGAGCGGCAGACAGTCAACCCCCAGGAGAAAATTTCCCCAAGCTACTACTGGACAATATCCTCCCTTTTAATATTCCAAGTAGTATAGAGGGAGATTGAAGTCAAGATACTCAAAGTTAGCCCAAAGAAAATTGGATGGAAGTTGAGTGAATAGATGAAATTACATATAATTTAACGTGGGCATTTTTTTTATTTTTACTTTATGCCTTGCCTAATTGCTAAAAAGAGGTCAGCTGATTTGAGCAAAAAAGAACAAGCTCAAAGAAATAAATATTCTGTTAAAAATAGGAGTGTAATAGTTTAAAACATGGACACAAATCCTTCAACAGTCTGCCCATCAAGACAGGAGGTCTATGCCCCTTCCTTCCTCTTAAATCTGGATGGAGCTGTAACTGTTGTGATTGTCACAACCATAGAATAAGATGGACCTGAGAGCATATGACTTCTGAGGACAGTTCATATACAACCATGCAGACTCTGTCTAGTTTTATTGGAATACTCTCTTTTGGAGCCCCAAACTTCATGACTGACTACCTTGAAGTCTTCATGCCACAAAGAAACCCAAGCTGCCAGGAGAATTATCCAGACATCTTAGCAAAGAAGTCCAGATAATTTTAACCCCCAATCATTCAAGTCACTCCCAGCCATCTGGTTCTTCCTAGCCTTGTCCCAAGCATATACAAACTATCTACATTGTACCCTTTCTAAACTTCTGATTCACAGAACCTGTGAGCATAAGAAAACAGTGGTTGTTTTGTGCCTTTAAGTTTTGTAGTAGTTTGTTACACAGTAATAGATAACAGACACACTGCAAAATTTCGACATATGTGAGGACAGGGTTTTATTCCACACTTCTTTCTTGGAGCAAGGCTTTGGTGAGACAAATAAGAGAGAGAGACTCAGTTTGCTTTATAATGGATACAAAGTAGCTAAGAGAGGCAGACAAAACTAGCAGAATAAAGTTTTGTTGTTTTTATAGCTATTTCCCTCTGGAAAATGTGGGGATGTAAATTTCCCCATCGCACTCAGACAGTGTAAGGACCACAATGATCCGTTGCCTCTGCTGTGTCAATAACACAGAGAAACAGAAGAAGCTTGCCCATCCCTTAAAGGATGCAGTCTGAATCTTGGAAGGAGGGCAGAGTGGTGGAAAATGCAGAGAGAAACATGGAAGAGGACTGGAGAGAGAAAAGAGAGAGAGAGAAAGACTCCAAAATGCCCATGTGAGGTGAATGCCTTATGCACCAACAGTCCAGATGAGTCCAGGAAATTTTTGCACCGCACTCTGTACTCATCTACTTATGATTCTTTCTTTCCGATAACCGTTATGGCAACATTAGGGGTTATATTTTGGAAGGTTCATCTAGTACACTGTTGAATAACTCTTTTTGGAAACGATTCCAGTGAATCACAGCTTCAAAGTCTGTTAGCAAAGTTGTTGAAACGTAACAGAAGAATAAAAGGAGAATGTTGGCAAGGGTGGGGATCTTACAAAGACAGCCAGAGTAGCCACAACTGGCAGCAGGTAGCGTCCCTGCATCAGCTTAGAACACAAACAGATAGCAGCTGGAGTGATGGAGAGAAGGCGAGTGAAATCTAGAATCAGAAAACTTACACACCCTCAACCACAGCCTTCTAACACCCAGTTCAGTGCTTCTAGTCATCTGGAAACAAGAACAAAACACCGCCATGAACTGAAGTGCGCCATCTAGATACAAACAGGATATCTTGAGGTAAAAAAAAAAAAAAAAAAAAACTAGTGTAGGGATGGAAAGTAACTTTAGGTGCTTACATACGTGCAATTGTACAATCAGCAAAGAGGAATTTCTCTCCTACACTTAATGTTTTGAGAGTTGAGATACAGTAAAACATAGAAGGGAATCACATGAAACTCTAACCCAGCAGATTGAGTGCCATCAATTCTCAGAGAAAGCCATTTTTTTAGATTTTTGGAGGCCTCTCTTTTTTCTCACTAGCAGTTTATATTTCTTCTTGGAATCTCCTCTATTTCTTTTGTGATAAAAAAAATCAGACCTTAAATTTTATCTGACCAGTTTCTTCTACAAACAATTTGTTAATAAATTGCAGCACAAAAAAATTCACTTCTCCACAATAACAAGACCTAATGTACTTCAAAGGTATTTTACAACTAGGCTGGAATGTCTGTGAAGAAGGAAGAAAAAAAGAAAAAAGACATTGTTTGTTTGCATTTTAATAGAGTAAGAATCCCATTTTGAAAACTGCTGCAGTTTCATTTTAAACCAAGCCATGTTTGAATACACCCATTTCAGCATTTTTAAACACCTCTGTTTCCCATTAAACCACTACATACATTTAATTTCCTCAATTGAAACTCCGCCGAGATAACAATATACAGAAAAAGGCACAAGCACGTTGGGCAATCTACTGACAGATGTAATAGTACTCGTGGTACGTTCCATCTCAGTGCTCAGAAAAGCACCAAATCTGACAAAATAGATTCTTACTCCTCTAAACAGACAGTCTCCACTACACTAGCTCGAGATGGCTACATAATATTACCACTCTTTAAAGGAAAATATCATTTACATATGCTTCCTTTCTCCTTGGCGCCGAACCAAAGGAATTGAGTGAGCTCAAATATTTTCATTTTGTCCAGTGATCTTGTAAGTCATATTGGACATCCAGAGAATGTCTATGGTGAAGTAGTTTTTTACCAAATATTTACAACTGGCAATATGATGGGATTGTGGTATTCATTCACACAGGAAAGAAACTAGGAACCTGGGACTGTTGAAGTACTACTTATGTAATGAGGTTTATAACTTCTAATTTCAAGTTAGTGCCACTTATTCCTCTGTTGGGAAACTAACTTTCACTAAAGTTAATTAGAAATAAATGCATTACATTGAGAGATTATTCTACCCGTCAATAAAACTGATCCTAGGATGTTATGATGCCTGTCACTCTAAAACTCATAAATCTTGAAAATAACATTGTCAATTCTTAATTATCTGAAAATTAATCTCTCTTCTCCTCCTTCCCTCCTGTTTCAGAGGAGAATTTATCCCTAGTCTTTTTCATGGCTAATGTCTCTCTATTCTGCTTTCATCTATTGCTGCCTTTTTCAGAGAAGTCCTTCTCTAGTGGAAGACACTGTAAGAATCAGAAGAGATCGACTTTCAGGAATAAACAGACCTGGGTTCAGACTTTCATAACACTGCTTCCTGATTCCCAGAGGCGTGACTTTAGGGAAATTACTCAATCGCCTTGCATCTGTAGGTAGAGTTTGCAAAAGCTTTTTCCCTGTGGCATGAAAATTTGGCCATTAGTTAACTTTAGCCAAATGACCCCTGCCTAGTAAATTGCATCTGAACAGGAGGAACCATAAACGTACTACGAATACCCTATGGGGAAGCCACAGGTATGGACTTTGCTAAATGTGAAGTCTCTTGTAACCAGCATCTTCCTTGCAAGGGCCCTGGAAACCATACCTGTGGAGTTGTTCAAGAACTATTGGCTTCTGTGGAGCATCAGGCTTCTAAGGCAGACCCATTTTTCATCCTCCTGATGAATCTCATCTCCTACACCTGAGCTGTCTGTTGGACTGCTGCATGGTCTCCTGTGGGAGAAAGATGTAAGATGCTTTTGTACTGATGTTCTGTGTTCCTATCCTTTATATCCTTCTGAATATTCTAATGTCAAATATGCCCTATGATGGTCTTGTAAGTCTGAATGTTTAATTGAGTCTAACAAGATCCCCCGATGAGTAGTGTAGAAGGATAATAAAATTAGGATTGTACACAAATACATATAGTGATTCAAGCACACCTATATATGTTTCCACATATATACAGTAAGGGAAATCTCATTGTATTGGAATTTTATCACAATTGTAATTTACAACGTGTTTTTGTAATTTATGATGTCACTCTTTCACTCGTAGTTATAAATTTGATGAGGGCAGGGATCACTGCCTTCATTTCAGTGTTCCCAGCTCCTATCAGAGTGCTGCCACATGATAGGTGTTCAATTTATATCTGTTCTTTCCTTTCACTGTCTCTCACCAGAGAGATCTCACATTGAGATCTGTGGAAAGCCAATTCCATATAATTTCCACTCAAGTTATTCTAATTGGGAAATAAAAAGACTCATTGGTCAAATAAATTTGGGAAACACCAGGTTAGGTGATGCTAAACAGATTTTCTTTTTATTACAGACTTCTTGCAACTCTCCACAATGGAGTGGAGTGGGAGGAAGTGACATATCTTTACTGCTTGTGCAATCCCACGCCCTCTTTCTCGGCCAGCTTTTGAGATAGGTTTTCTGCAAGAAATACTGTGACAAATCTAAAGATAGATATAGATTAGAGCTATAAGTGTCCTTGGACATAAACGAGGCAAGTAATTCTCTCATATACAAGTGAGGGGAATGAGAACAAAAAGATTTAGTAAATTTCCAAAGATCTCCCAATAAGTAATATTTCTCTCTAGAGCTCACCCTATTGTTAACTGAAAATTGCTCATACAACTTGCCACAGCTTGTCTGTTATACAACTCCCCCCCACCAACACACACACACACTAATCATTCCAGATGATAACGAGATAAGATGAAGTAGGAAACTGAGCATATGTCCAAGAACCAGAAGGATCCTCAGGTCCCAGGTCTGTGGGAGTGATCCTGCCTGGTCCTCACACACATAACTATCAGAATGTTTGCTCTCTACAAGGACAAGCTGAAGTTTTGCATTGTATCTGCTTTTCCCAGCCTCCCTTGATCCTTGACACTCAGCTCAACGATAACAAATCCGTGGCTCCCTTACTGTTTCGAAATCTCCCTGGCATTTTCAGATTTTGGAAGGGACCTTTATCTACTTCTCTCTAGCACCTGTTTCCCTGTTTGCCTGCCCAGTTCATTTATAAATTCCACAGCAAGAGGAGCCATAAATCACTCATCACTACCTACAGCTTACCAAACATTTAAAAAATGAAGAGATGAGCTAAAGTGATGAGGAGAGTTTAAAAAGTCACAGAGCTGATCTGAACCGGGGAACCTGGAAAATCCAGAACCCAGTTGCTCTGTACACCAAGAGTTTCAGAGGCAGTGGAGAGAGCAATATTTCCAGATAATGACTGAGTTTTCTGTTTATGAGAACAGAGGGGGAGAAGAGGATATTTAATAAAATTCTGTCATTGACTCTCATCTCCATATAAGCATTTATTGAAAACGTAGGCCCTTCTGATGATTTATGCTATATTAACTGGGCTTAATAAAGACTGTGTGAGGTCCTGAGCATCTAGGCTGCTGTTAGCTTAAGATAAATAATTAAGTGTGTAAGCTTTGAAAAAGAATTCTCAAAATATCCAAATCTTCTCTTTTTACTCAGGATAAAGCAGTGTTGTTTTTTCTTATTATAAAAGAAGCTATAAAATCACTATGCCTCAGAAATCTTTAAGAAGAGGGAATTGGGAAAGGAAACCCAATCTCCTACTTATGAAGAGATTCTGGGGGAAGACGAGAAGAGGTAAATTCACAATTAGATCCTGAAAGACATGAAGTTTATCGATGCGCTATGATGTATCGTACCATCAAATCTTACTCACAAAAAGAAAGAAAAATTGGCCTTCTGTGAAGCATTTAAGGGAACTTTGCCATATATTTGTACTAGAAGGACAGTAGGAAAGGTCTAAAGCTCATAAGGGTGGATTTCAAGAACAAACTCTTATTTTTACTGTGAGTAAAAGGAAATCAGAAACAGTTTGAGATAATACACAGGCTTCCAACTTATTTGACTCAAAATGAATCTCTCCACCCACAGCGACTCTTCACCATCCTGACAAACAGCTTCCCCCATCGTCAAAGCCTTCCTTACTCAAGCTCTGGAATGAATAAGGAATGTGTTGGTTACAAAGAAACCCAACTCAAAATAGGTTAAACATAAAAGGGGATTTGATTGAATAGAAACGCCAGCACCTCATGACAGCATTGAACAACCAAACCAAATGAATCAGTGAACTTCTGTGGTACCAGCAGTCATGCAGGCTGGACCTGGAGACCAGGGGAGCAAGAGCTCAGGCCCCCACAAACCATCTCACGCCTCAGCTCCGCTTCCCTCTGCTCACTAGTTCACTATTGTCTCTCCTTCCGAACTTACAAACTGTGCGCGTGGCAAAACATACGGTTCCAATAACCCTCAAGGTGTATGTTTGAGTGCTTTCGCATTGAGAGATTTGTTGTACTTTCTAGGTTCCAACAGAGTGGCTCAGCTTGGCTCAGGTGCCCAGTATATATCAATTAACTGTAACCAGGGGAGGAAGTTCCTGTAAGAATGTAACAGCTCCCTTAGTGCCCATTTGAATGGAGTGAGGAGACGAGCTATTTCAGGAAGAAGGAGAGCTATTCCCAGAAAAGTTGTCACCAGACAAACAAATCAGACTCTGGTAGGTAGAATAACAGTCCCCCAAAGATGTCCACGTCCCAATTGTCCTCATCCCCAGAATCTGTGAATATATTACCTTGTATGGTAAAAGGGACTTTGCAGGTGTGATTACATCAAGGGACTTGAAATGGGGGAGATTATACTGGATTGCCCAGGTACAATCAATGTAATCACAGGGTCTTTATAAAGGAAAGAAGGAGGCAGGACAGTCAGAGCCAGAGAGAGAGATGAAGATGCTATACTGCTGGCTTTGAAGATGGAAGAAGGGACCATAAGCTAAGAAATAGTCTGCCTCCCGAAGGTGGAAAAGAGCAGGGAAATGTTCTCTCCACACCTCCAGAAGGAACACAGTCGTACTGACACCGTATTTTAGCCTAGCAAACCTATTTTAGACTCCTGATCTCTAGAACTGTAATATAATAGATTTGTGTTGTTCTGAGCCACTAAGTTTGTGGGAATTTGTTACCGCGGCAGCAGGAAACCAACACACGGGCTGTCTAGTGTACGGTGCTTCTTCTTAAAGCAGCAGACTCATGCAGGCCACGTCCCAATGCCCATATTTTTCTGTTCTCTTGAAAGAATAATCCAAACTTAAAACTTTCACCTTTCCTATTATATTTTAATTCACAACTTTCTGCTACATGACTTCTAACACCAGTCCTCTGAAACTGATCTCTAAAAGGCCGTTAAACAACTTCTCAGTGGAGAAATCATGTCTCTCCCTCTCATTCCTTCTATGTGAAACACAGACACATTAGTTGACTCCACTGACCAGTATTCCTTCTTGAAAAGTCTCTCCTCCACATCTTCAGTTTAGTGGTCTCTCTCTCTCTCTCTTTTTATATTGAGGTGTATTTGACAATTAAGAATTATATATATCTAAGGTGTACAATTTGCTGATTTGATATACATGCACACGGTGAAAAACTCACCTCAATCAAGCTAATCAACATACCCAGGTCAGTGGCATCTTTTAATTCTCCTTCTATTCCTGATTTCTTTTGTTGTTCCTTCTTCTACCGATCCTTTAAATATAAACACCCTTCCCTTCAGTATATCACCTGTATAGAGGAGAACTCTATACACTTTCTCCAGAGAACACTGGCTTGGCACACGGAGGCACCCAGGTTTCCATCCTGTCTCTGACAATCAGTAGTTGTATAGTATTTGGCCAGATTGTTTCACATGATTTCATTTCCCAAATGACAATAACACCTGCTTCTACGGTTGTTGGATGATTACAGACAACAAATAGAAAATATCTGCACATAGTATGGAGTCAATAAATTGTCCCTTCATTATTTCACTTCCATTATTTCTCCTTCTGTCCTTTTATAGTTGTCTTTCTCTAACCTTGCTCTTTCCTATCTAATTCTAAAACTGCCTACTGGACATTGCCACATGGATGGCCTGATGGTAGCACATTGAAACCCATCCCGCATATCCCTTCTCATAGACCAGAACTGCTCCTCTTCTGAGCTTTACACCATCCTAAGAGAATCACAAGAAGTCTTTCTCTCTGCCTGGAAAGTTAATAATTACCTTCTAACAGCTGTTTCTCAAAACCAATTGCTCATGCAATGTCTCAATTGACTTGTACATACTATCCACACTGCACTTTCCAAACACTTTCTTTTTCTGTAAGCCCTGATTCCAATCCCACCACCTTCCCTTTCTATAGTGACGCTACGTTATAAGCTGATGAAAGAGAGTTCTGATAGGAGGTACGTCATCTTGCTGCCTCTTCATCTCAAATTTTCTCAACATCTCAATCACCCGCTTCTCCTTCTCCTTCCATCAGAGAAAGAAGATTCACTCTTCCTCTCCAACCACTTTGAAAGGAGGAAAACCTCAAGGTACTTAAAAAAAAATACCCTAGGTTTAAGAGTCAAAGAGACCTGCATTCATTTCCTGGCTTTTATCATTTATTAGCTGTATGATCTTTAACAACTTGTCTCTGTTCAGTTTTACTCAATGGTAAAGCAGGAAAAATAACTACCTCAAAAGACTGAGGTGGTGATGCAAAATGGAAGAGCTTTGGAAGGGTGCCTCTACCCTATGCTTGAGCCCATTGCCTCATGGTAATGTCCACTTATTCTCCATCATATCTACTCTCTCTCTCATCCTTGCACTTCTAACCTCAATCTCATCTTATTCAGTTGAAACTAGTATTTGAGACTAAATGTCTTTCTTCTAATCCAGATTACCTGAAAATGCTTAATCACCATAGACTGGGTTGCCAGATTCAGCAAACAAAAATACAGGACACCCAGTTAAATTTGAATTTCAGATGAATATTTTTCAGCATAATTTTTTAGTATAAGCTGCTTGCAATATTTGAGACATAACCATACTAAAAAGTATTTATTGTTTATCTGAAATTAAAACTCAACCAGACATCCTGTATTTTATCAGCAACCTGAGCCATATATCATTTTAGAATTAGACGAGATCTTAGAAAAACCTCTGCTTTAATCTTTTCAAGGGACTTAAATGAAAAGATGTGCAATTTAAATGAGTTAAGGTATGCAAAGTACTCAGAAAATGCAGGGCACATGGTAAATATTTGCTATATTGTTACTATAACTTTTGAAATTCTTATAGGTGCTTCTATCGATACTGACAAATATTACTATTTTATAGATGATAAAACTATGTTTAGGCTCAGAATGAGTAGGTGACATTATCAAGGTCTTGCTGATGTATAATGGTAGAAGCTCGTGTCATCTAACTGCTAAGCTGATGCTTTTCACACAGTTCCATTCTGTTGTGTGAGGTCACCTGCCACAAACTGTTGTAGGTCCCAATTTGTGCAACAACATGTAGTGTTGCTACAGAGTAGGAATGTCTCAGCCAAAGTGACAATATAGTTCAAAAAGATGAATCTGCTCTAATAAAAGGAAGAACAAAAGAGAGAGTAGGAAAGAAAGGGGAGAGGGAGGGAGGGGTGCATTAAACTGAAAATGGATCATCCATTATCACTCCGGTTTTGTGGCTTCATAAAGGTAAGCTCATGGCAGGTAATAAAGCATTAGTACACTTTACTTCTGCTGAGTGATTCATGCAATGGAAAAGTTTCCTGTTTTCTTTATTCCTCTCCTGCCAGTGGATAACACACTCTCTTAGTCATAGTCATTTTCATTAGAGTTGGTGGAAACAAGTATTTAAAATAAACGATTTGTACTCAGTCCACAGCTGAAAGAATTCAGCTCTGAGGAAAACAAATTGCTGTCTTCCTTCTCTGCAATGGAGCAGTAGCTGCCTGATGCCATTTTCTAGGTCTTCAGCTGTGAGTTATTGCCAGCCTAACAGAGCCAAGCCGCTAATGTGTACAGGGACAGGCACATGATATCTCAGACTTTCAAAACACATGGGGATATGTCTATCTCGTATGATTTACAACCTCCAGCATAGCATCAAACACACACACTGCACTGAAGAAACAAAGTACAGAGGGCTAGTTATAAATAACTACAGAAGAAACACACATTTGGCTAGGAACAAACATTTACGAGATACTTTGGATTTATATCTATTTTATTTTGAACTGGCAATGTTAAACATACTGATCACCTAAATGGACTCATGAGAAACCTGATTTTATAATTCAATTCTTGAAAAGCTGAGAGTCGATATTTATTTGGTTTTGAAACTAAATGGCTATAGCTATTGACCACAGCATAACAAACTCTCCCAAAACACAGGTTGACTTGAACCAGATACAATGGGTACGTATCCTCGTGAAGAATATTTGAATCATTAATATCATCTATTAACTCACTCGAGAGCCAATACCTAGTTTTCCTATTACATTTAAAGTTGTCCCCTGCACTATCTTCACTGAAAATCAGTGACAAATAAGGGACTTAAACTTGGGTTTTTCCCTGCGTTTTTTGTGCAATTCCTTGTTTTTTGTGCAATTCCTTGACCGCATGGTTACTCAGTGTCATCAGTTAAAATAAAACCGTTAAAACAAACTGCAACATTTTCACTGACCTATCGAAAAAACTCATGTCTAAATAACTGCTCCAATCCCTTCTTCTTCTCACCCAGCAGGGGATTCTTCTAAAACTTTTCAGTGCTCACAGGGGCCCACACACTTGGATAAGTTTATCTTCTCATTTTGGTGGCCAGGTTGCAAGGGTGAAAAAGAATTAGGGGAGTAAATACACTTACCTCAATCAGAATTCTAGGTGCAACCTGCAGGGGACTGTTGTAACAGCCGATTTGCTATAGCCAAATCAGTCACAAGCACTATGCAGGGGACGTTTTGCCAGATGAGTTTGCCACAGGTGGGACAACTGCTGATGAAGAACGATTTGGGTAACTAGTGCCTGGTCAGCACCAGTGTGCTGTGGGGACCTGGCTGACTCAGTGAAGGACAGTACTTTCCCAGGCAAACGTGCCATAATCAGGAGACTATTGTATCCAAAATATGAGGCATTTCAACTTAAGTCCCTGGATATAATTTGGGGGACAAAGGACATAATTAAGATAACCCAAACATCACAATTGATATCACAACTATATAAATTAATGAAACAGTAAATGGTTAACAAAGATCCTCTCAATTTTCTTGTAAACCTGAAATTGCTGAAAAAAAAAGTCTTTCAAAAAATAGTTAGCAAAGATACATATAATCAAATATTATAAGTATAGTAATAATAAAATATTGACTCTAGTTTAACCAATTCTTAAGTTCCTATCTTAATTTTTTTAGCTACAAATGCCATTACATTCTTTACTTATTTTTTATAATATAAACCTACAGCTAGTTATAAATTTCATATATGATAGCTATTCTAAATTTATAAAATCTTTACTCCAACAATAAAATTCTAAAACTATCAAACCAATAATATCAAATTTTGCATCCTAATTTGTTTGTGTTATTTTACTGACTAAACAATTATTTTCAATATATATACATGAGATATATTGCTATGATGAAGGTTCTGATTTTAAAATTTGCATATACACATTTTTATTGTTGGAAAATATAACATAAAATTTACCATAGTAACCATTTTTTAAGTGTTCAGGTCTGTGGCATTAAGGACATGCACATTTTTGTGCAACCATCACCAACATCCATCTTCAGAACTTTTTCATCTTTTCCAAATGAAATTCTGTACCCATCAAGCACCAAATCCCTCAGCCCCTCCCCCCAGCCCCTGACAACCACCATTCTACCTTCCGACTCTATGAATTTGACAACTCTAGGTGCCTCATAGAAGTAGAATCATACAATATTTGTCTTTTTGTGACTTGCTTATTTCACTCAGCAAAATGTCCTCAAGGTTCATCTATGTTATACGATGTGTCAGAATTTCCTTCCTTTTTAAGGCTGAATGATATTCCCTTGTGTGTATGTATCACCTTTCATCTACCCATTCATCTGTTGGTGGACAATTGAGTAGCTTCCACCATTTGGCTATTGTGAATAATGCTGCAGTGAACGTTGGTGTACAAATGAGTCTCTGCTTTCACTTCTTTTGGGTATATGCCCACAAGTGAAATTGCTGCATCATATAGCAATTCTATATTTAATTTTTGAGTAATCGTCATACTATTTTCCACATCAGTTACACTATCTTGTATTCTTACCGGCAACCAAGTTATATTTTTGATCCTTTTCCTTTTTATCTGATCCTTTTCATATTCCTGATCTTGAAGACCAACTGCCTAATTTGGACTGACCACGTTTGCTGCTAATAGAAATAATCTCAAAAATTATGCTGGCAGTGGATGTTCTCATAAATCTTTGATTCTA
Organism: Equus quagga; assembly: GCF_021613505.1. Lineage (NCBI taxonomy): Eukaryota > Metazoa > Chordata > Mammalia > Perissodactyla > Equidae > Equus > Equus quagga. The sequence goes on along the minus strand of NC_060267.1, from coordinate 7,933,498 downwards.
ATAGACGAAAATTTCTGCTCAAACCCCTGTTAGCATCCTACTACTGTTACTCCTAATTTCTGCCTATTTGGGGCTCTTTGTCTTAGCATAAGTGTGCATCAATGTAACAGAGAAAGACACATCTCAGTGTCTACTTGGGAAAACAAGTCTTCTTTTCTGTAGTCCTGCGTTCATTTGCAAAATGTTCAATGTCTCTCCTCTGTATTAACTAATCCTTACGTGCTTCTTGTCCTGTTTCCCTGGACTGAGTTTTCTTTAGGTATGATCTCTGATTTACCAGTCCTCTAAAGGCTCTTAGTGATGTCCTTAGTCACATTCCTGAGACAAGGGGAATTCTGTCCTGGCACCAGTAAGCTCACGCCTCCTGTCTTCCTCTCCTAGGCTCTTCAGGTGGTCACAATTTCCTTCACCATCAGTACCTCATCCTCACCACCACATCTTTAATTACCCTTGATTCTTGGCTTCCTGCCAGGTACTGGTTTTTGGACTTTCACTTTATTGTTTGAGGCAGAAAGAAAGAACTTCTGAGCAGGATTCTGCTAAGAAAGATACCACCCATCCAATTCATTCTGATCTTCTCTAATTCTTCCCTTAAACAAAAGAAAAGAGTAATTCAGGATATATCCAGAAAAAAATACAGCAGAAAATAGATATATTTATTAATTTTGTTTGTGAGAGGATTTATGTCCTTAAATATAATGGAAGAAGTCAAAGAAAAATATAATATTTAAAACATCTGTATATAAAAAATTGCTACAACATGGATGGACCCGGAGGATATTATACTAAGTGAAATAAGCCAGACACACAAATACTGTATGATCTCACTTATACGTGGAATCTAAAATAATCAAACTCATAGAAACAGAGAGTAGAATTGTAGCTGCCAGGGACTAGGGGAGGAGGAAACGGGTAAGTGATTGTCAAAGGGTACAAAGCCTCAGTTATGCAAGAGAAATAGTTCTGGAGATCCACTAAACAGCATAATGCCTGTAGCTAACCATATTATACACTTAAAATTTGTTAAGAGGGCAGATCTATGTTAAGTGTTGTTACCACAAAAAATAAATAAATAAAAAGATCAATGGTAATGGGAGCAGGTGGAAATTTAGGGAGTGATGGATATGTTTATGGTGTTGATGTGGCGATTTCACAGGTATATACTTATCCCCTAACTCATGGCGTTGCCTACATTAAATATATACAGCTTTCTACGAGTCAATCATACCTCAATAAAGTTGTTTTTTTTTAAAGAAAGACAGTATGCGACCTGGAAAGAAATGTCCTAAAATATTAAATCAAGTGTTGGGATGATCAGCGATTTGTTTTGCACAGATATTTTTGTTTTCTTCCCAGATAATTAAACATTACTCTTATTATTGATAAAAATAAAGTACTTAATTAAAATAATTGATGATTTAAACAAAATACATAGTAGTGGAGAGACTGAGCATGTTGGAGGCAGATCGTCTTGAGCGTAAATTCTGTTTTGTGCCACAAACTAGCCTTGTGGGCGTGGGAAATTACATGAGCTCTCTGAACTTCAGATTACTCATCCGAAAATTAGGTCTGATACTTCTCACCTGAAGTACCGATAACGGGCTATGAGGAAACATGCCTGTGAACCACCAAAATGTGGTGCTCAACGCATGACAGCCAACATTACTTGTTAATCATCCTTCTCTGAATCTCTGGAGAGCAAGAGACACTATGTTTAACATACTAAAGCTGGAGCTGGATTATTCGTCTCAGCAGGAAGTCCACTAAACACCTTTAACACTGGAAAGTTTCCCGGCGCTACCTGTCCGCCTGCACGGAGGATCCCAGCAGCGGGAGAGCTGTCTGATTCCTCCAGGAGGCTCTGTCACCGACCCCACGCCCGGTGATGGGGATGTCTCGCACCCTGTCCTTTCCTCGCAGCACTTCCTTTAGAGTGCCGGCCCACCATCGCAGAAAGCAAACTTACGTCAGCCCCGGTAAACTCTGTTATCCTGCGGCACATTCTTGCTATGTCATTAAATGCTCTTGAGTAAATCTTCCGGCTCTACGGTTTAATAGGGAGTCACTCAGAGTTGTGGAATCAATTACTTCCCTGCTCCCTGCTTCCCACGACTGAAAAGGATTGACAAATGACACACAGAGGCCTGGTTAGTGAAATGAGTCACTTTTCCCTTAACTGCAACTTAATCAGCACCGTAGTCTCAGTGCTAATAAACATTAGTCCAACTAAATCTCAACTGGAAGCAACCCAGAGAACTTCTCCAAGGCAATCCTTTTATAGATGAGCAAATTGAAGTCCAAAGAGTGAACGAACCACGGGACACAGCAGGCACTGAATATAAGTTTGGTGAATGAAAGAGCTGTTATGTCAGAGGGCTAGATTATATCACAAAAACTGATTGCTAATGGATTTTAAAGGCTTCCTATTGTTAAATACTATTCTAAATGCTTTGCACACGTTAGTTTAGGTGACCCTTGCCCCCAGACATTCTACAAATAAGGAACCTGAGGGATATAACAGTTTAGTGACTACTGGGGCCACACAGATGGTAAGCACCGGAGGTAGACTTTGATCCCAAAAACTCTGTCCCCTGATCACGTATTCTTAATAAGTAGACGATACTCTCCCTCAGATTAGAACTCCAGTCCTGCGCTTCTGGTTTAAAAATATTTAAGTCCGTCAGTTCTCTCCACCATTGATAGTAACTAAGTTCAGCCCCCGTCGTCTCTCGCCTCCGTCCCGAAACAGCCTCCTAACTAGGCCCCTTATCTCCAGTCTTCTCCCTCTACTGTTCTCCCCAGCGCCATCAAACTGATTGTTCCAAAAGACAAATTTGACCATACCGTTCTCCATAGTTAAAACCTTGCAATGCTTCCTCACTATCTTTGGTGCATAATTCAGCTTATCAGTTGCTCCTAGGACCCTTGATAACCATTTCCCCCTTGAAACCCATCCACCAGTCATATTGAACTTCTTTCACTTTCTGCAAAGCAACACTCTCTTTGACCTCTGGTCTGGTCTACTCTCTGCCCTTGCTGGCTATCTTCTATTGGTTCCAGATTGCACCTTCAACACCACTCAGTTGGGAGAGCATCCGCCCAACATCTTCCCAGTCTTGCTTAGATGCCCCTTCTTTGTCTGTGCTTCTCTAACAAAGAACTGATCATGTCGTATTGAAGATTCTTGTTGAGCTGTCTGTTTCTCCCACTAAATTATCTACTAAGGCAAGGATGAAACTAAATTTGCCTTTTCATCATTGGATTCCATTTTCCTCGTAAGTTTGTTAACATTTCCTCAACTAAAATGGGGATGACGTCACTGAATTAAATGAGAAAAGACATGTAAAGTATGTAGTGCCTGGCACATAGTAATTACTTAACAAATGGCATTAAATATAGTTTTTCAGTATACAGATACATTGTGATATTTCATTAGGAAGACAGCATAATCACATTACATTATAGTAAATATCAGCTAAAATGGTGTCTGATATGTTTAAAATGAAATATAAATTTCATTTTAACAGTGTCAAGTGAAAGAAATGCTCAGAGAAAAGGTGAAGAAGAGAGAGAGCAAAGGGAAAGGTCAAGGTGGGGAGGAAACAAGCCAGGAGGAGAAGCAGCTGGCCTTCCAGAGAGCCTGCAGGCTCAGTAGCCCGTGCAAAGGCCCCGAGAACAGCAGACCCCAGCCCAGCTTCCTGAGAGAAGGAGGAATCTATTGGGTGGAATGAGAAGTCCATAGGGCATATTATTCCAATATGGAATATTCCAGACTATTTAGGACACCCTTATCTAAATTCTGGGGATAAAAACTTGCCATATCTACTTGCTAAACCTTGCACTTTCTTATAAAGAAACAAGACACTTATTCCACAGCAAAAGATAAAACACTTAACTTTACAAAAGCTGTCTATGCTAACATTTTAAAAGTCATTCACGCCAAAGCATAACCAGTCTATCAGCAAGGTGTTTGGCAGTTGTTAGATTCTCCCCAATCCATTTCCAGAGGCAGACAGAGAGCAGGTCAACCAGTCACATCAAAACTCAAGTATGCGATAAGTCTTGGTGTCCAGGAGGCAGGCAAACAATGTTCTCCTTGGTGGGCACAGCAATCGACACCAGATGCAACTCAAACCCTTCCTGAACTTAGCTCAGTTTTGTCAGGAGGCCTTTGTGGGAGTGGATGGAAATTGTATATGAAGGTGTTTTTGTGTGATTAGATTTTGAATTCACAAAATTCTGCCTCATATGTTTTAAGGAGACGTGTCATTGTTTAGTGTAGAATCTCTATTTCCAGGGCAGTCCTTAATTTTGGTGTTGTGTGCATAGGAAACTGCCCTCCAAGAAGCTGGCAACTTCACATAAGCTGCAGCCGTGCCCGTGTGGGCTCTGGCTCAACTACTGTTGGGTTCATATTATGTTTTTAATTCAGTCTTTTACGCTATCTAGTAACATTTCCAAAGAATACTTCTCTCCAGAATTAACACTTTCTTGTCAGCTGCCCAGGACTACACTGTCCATAACTTTATCAAGATCCAAAGGAAGGAGCTGCTCCAGCCACCTAAAAATCCAGGCTTTTGTATGAGTGCCCACTACTGCCCCTCCAGAAGACATCATGGGTAGAGAATGTGGTCCTTTTAGAAAGGGAGCTGCACCACAGCAAGGGTTTGCAGTGCAATAAACCACGTCCTGAGTGGACTTTCACTCTGTATACACATACTCTGTCCGCAGGTATGTGTAAGCATATGTATGTATACACACACAAACATTATATATATAATGAAATAAATTACAAACTTTTCCAGTCATGACTAGCAAAATAGGAGACAATGTTCTTGGGATAAAGTAAGTTGACTTGTGAGCACTAACTGTATGATCAATGTCATGCTAAGAACTCCATGTCTCCTCATCTATCCTCCCAACATCCTTGAGAGCTAGTCATTGTTACCCCTGTATTACTATGTAGAAATTGAGGTTCATAGAGGTTAACTAGAGCCCCAGGTGACACAGCAGTACAGAGCAGAACCGAAATTGAAGCCCTGCTCAGCCTTTGTAGGCCTTAAAGATGAGGTTATAGCCCCAAACCACAGCCCAGATGACCCTCATGTGGGCTCCAAGTGAAGTGCCATCATTACAGAAGTACCTGATGTGGGACACATGTAAACACAAGCAAGGAAAGTAAAGGCCCTGGAGGTTACAGCTTCAACTCCAAAGGAATAAACACCGTCAAGGTCAGACTACCGCAAACTGTAACGAACGACATTCCCTCTTCAAGCCACCTATGTGACGCCAGGATGCCGAGCATGTCCTTGGCTGGAAGATGCTACCACGGCTCTCCAGGGGACTGCAACACTGCTGCGCCCCCCCGCACTCAGCGGCCCCACGCCTGCAGCCTCCTGTTTACCTTCTCTTTATGAAAATGCCCTCCAGTTCCAAACATAATATCACACAAAAATAACTTTTTATTTTATTAAAAGATCACTTCAGGCCACAACAAGAATTCTGACAGCTTAATCTTGTTTTTATAGCAAACATCTTAGTTGAAAAACAATTTACAGTCATTGATTTCCCCAAATTCTCACTCCCAAAACATATCCGAAATAGTTTTCTCCTAAGAAGTTCTGTGTAAGCAGATTAAGTGTTATTTCAGGTACATTGAATTATGATCCATCAGAGATTTAAAATAATGTAATCAATAACTAAAAATACAACCTTCCAGTTGCCCAAAGAGAAGTTAATAGGCCTATTTTCCTTACACTTTGTAACAATGAATGAAAGGAAAGAAATATTTGACTATCAAAGCAAGACAGTCTTCTTCTTCAGAGATGAAAGTCAAAGAGGAGGTTGCTCTCCCGGTAGATGAGGAACACAGCACTCTGCGTTACTTCTCGGACTTTAAAGTGCATGTGAATTGCTGCGAGATCTTGTTGAACCTGAGAGTCCATTTCAGTAGGTCTGGAGTGGGACTGAGATTCTGGATTTCTAACACACTCCCAGCTGCTGCTGCTGCTGCTGCTGGTCCAAGTACCACACTTCCAAGAGCAAGAGCCTGGTGGTTAAGGAAGTGGCTCTTGAGTTGAATAATCTGGGTTTGTATCCGGGTTGCAATTTAACGATTGTGTGACCTTGAGGGTGTTATTTAACCATCTCTCTGTACAATATCACTTGTGAAGCTAATCAGAATGTTGTTCTATAAGACAATGTGTGTGAAACATTCATCACAGCGCTTGGCACATAAGAGAGAATTAGAAGAAGAAGCAGGAAGAGGGGAATTAGTGACAAATTAATATATTTTCTTTTATTTATTTTTTTTTGGTGAGGAAGACTGTTGCTGAGCTAACCTCTGTGCCAATCTTCCTCTATTTTGTGTGGGATGCTGCCACAGCATGGCTTGACAAGCAGTGCTAGGTCCTCGCCAGCGATCAGAACTCGCGAAGACTGAGCACTGAAGCAGAGCACTTGAACTTACCCACTACGCCACTGGGCTGGCTTCTTAACATATTTTCTTTTAATATGGCTGTTTAACAGGCACAGAGGGATGAATGCTCAGCCTTATTGAAATAATGGAACAGTGTGCGTGTGTATGTATATATTCACTATTTCACAACTATTTCAATACATATGCATATATATTCATTATTTCACAATTATATGTATAAATATATAGTTATAGCATCAACTGATATCTCTACTTAGCCTTTCTCCAAGAACAATGACTGAGTGATATAAGGATGAGCACTCCCCAGGATCTAAAGAGCAGATATAAACTGGGCACCCAGTTTAAGCTTCTTGGCCAAGCCCAAAATCTTAAGGCTGGATCAAAACCCAGAAGTTTCAGGGAAGTCCTGAGCTCCCAAGACAGCTGACACAGGATTAACTCTGCTGCCACTAAGGCTGCTGAGAAGTTTCAAAAGACACTCTAAGGCTCTTGGCCCACGCTCTTCTTCCAGAGAGAGGAAAATCTGATCAGCCAGTGACAATAAAAATTTTCTGGAGGAGTAAAAATTAACTTGACTACTAGAAGGAGAAAAACTTTTCAGACAAAAGAAACAGGATATGGGGGCCAACCCAGTGGTTTATTGGGGCGGCCTGGGGTTTGCTGGTTCGGATCCCTGGTACGGACCTATGCACCGCTTAGCCATGCTGTGGCAGGTGTCCCACATATAAAGTAGAGGAAGATGGGCACGGATGTTAGCTCAGGGCCAATCTTCCTCAGCAAAAAAGAGGAGGATTGGTGGCAGATGTTGCTCAGAGCTAATCTTCCTCAAAAAAAAAAAAAGAAAGAAAGAAAGAAACAGCACGTGCAAAGGCCATGTGACGAGACAGAGCATGGTGGAAAAGAGTCATTGATAGAAGTCTAGTGTTGTGGGAGAGCAAAGAGTAATAGGCTACATGACATTAAATGAGGATAGATAATGGAAGGGGTCCCAAACCATGTCTGCCCCAGAGGCCATACTCAGCAGCTTTGTGCTGATCTCAAGAGCATTAACAGGTTTTAAGTAAGCCCTGTCGTGATCAGATTTAAAAATATCAGACTAGCTTCAGTGTGACTGAAGGTCTGGAATGAGGCCAGAGCTAATAGTGACCAGTTAGAAGACTATTAAATTAGTTCAAGACAATGGTGGTAGAGGGAGAGAGGGGATGGTGGTGATTGGCACTGGGAATCAGTAAAGGATTTAGGCGGGGAGTCAAGAGGGTAAATTTGTCACATTAGAAACCTGCATAATAGCTTGAAGATAGCAAGCCCAAAGTAAGACCAGTTAAAAGGTTATGGCAAAAACCACAGGAATATGGAGACCTGCACTAAGATTGAAGGGTTGGAGAGGAGAGGATGGACTTAAGCAATACTTAGCAATTAGAGTCTTTTTTATACCAAGTTTTGGGTACTCAGCGAGGATTTGGTCACATGAATCAGGGAAGAATACAGAGAAGGAGAAAGGAATTTGAAAGGCCAAGTTAGAGGTTCATGACTTGCAACATGACTTAGTTGATATACTTAATCTACTTTATGATTCCGCCGCCCAATGTATGTCTTCCCTCAATCCTCCCGCCTTCCTGCTAATAAAATTCCAGAATGAAAATAATTCTCAGAACAACGCTACACGTCAAAATAACATCATTCAAGTCTAATTTCCCAAATATGTTCATAAAAGGAAATTGTGTTCTGACCAAGAGGTTGATATCCAACATTTTAAAAGCCAGACCGCAAATGTCACATTTAATCAACTGTAACTTGATGTGCGAGTACGCCGTCTGAATAAAAACCACTTTGTCAAGAGACAGTGACTGAGTCTACACCGATTGAACCTCAAGAATAATGCTGGTCATCAGAAGGCTCAGCCATCTGAAACCCAAAACTAGAGAATCAAATCTTATGAACTGAAACACATTGGGAGTCCATAGGTCAATGTAGTGTTGCGCGATTTGCTGTCTTGGCACTAAGCAATCACACGGATGGATTGGCAGAACAACGTATGTGTGAATCACTATTGTAGAATAATTCTGAGTTCGTTTTAGTTTGAACTATCTCTGAAAGAGCTAGAAGATACACCTGGCAATACCCCTAAAGGAATAGACAATGCCAAGGTGAGTGTCTATTTGTCTTCATTGCAGAGAGCTGGATGCAGCCTGGGAAAGGTCTGGGGATATAACACCCTGGATGACAAAGAGATCAGTGCTTTGAGGAAAAAAACACAGGCTTTGGAAGTAGACAAGATAAACCTAGTTTTGCACTAAGGTATTGCTCTTACTGGCTTTGTGATCTTGGAAACGAGAGCTGAACCACATTTTCACCTGTGAAACAGTAATGACTGACTTATACATGTATAAGCACTAAAAAGCTAATGCACAAGAAATACATGGAAGAGTGGCAAGAATATAGGTGCTCATCAAATCTGGGCTCTTTCCCCTCATCTTTTTTTAAGAGTGGTTCGAGACTAATGTACATAAAAATCTCCTAGGGTCGTTGTCACAGTGTAGGTTCCTAGTATGCACTGCCCAGTAATTCTAACTCATTAGTCTAGAGTAGTGCTCAGAAAGGTACATTCCAAAGCACCCCTAGTGACGGATGCAGTTGATACACAGACTGGCTACATTTGAGAGAGTGTTACAAGAAAGCTGAGACAGCTACAAAGGGACAAGCCTGTAACCACTATAAAAAAGGACTCAAGTTCTGACTCAAAATACGCTACAAAAAAGGACTCGTTTCCTGGAGTGGTCCAGAATCTCCACAGGAAAGTGCTCATTATCTAGGGCCAAATGTAGAATTTTCCTCAGAAATCCAAATGTCACTGACATTGGAGACCATGTTCTGCAAAGTCACCTCAGGTTTAAGACCAAACCATTAAATAGTTGTCTTTTGACCAAGAATATTTGATTTTAAAAGATTGACTCTCATTTAACCTCAATGAGTAAGTTTTCAGGAAAAAATTAAAAAATATTTGAATGTTAGGATACGTTTTCCTATCCAAAAACATCATTTCTTGTATTTTTTACCCTGCTTTGCCATCTCGGAATTCCTAAAGAGCAAAGTCAGTTTCTTCTCATTCCCCCCTCACTTAACTTTTCTTTTGCTCGATTCTGCCCAGGGAGCTCTCACATTAAGAACGATGAATCAGTCCTCTCCAAACAGGACAGAGTATTTTATACTGTGTTCAAACACAGCAGCAAGTACAATGACATCCTGCCTGAATTCCAAAAACTGTTCATCTCACTAAGCCAGCTCCATTCAGTTACCTCGGCAGCCAACTTCCAGCCCCAGCAATGGCCAGTGAGCAAACCGACCATTCTCATTCCCCGGTATTTTTCCATTCATCTAATAGCCTTGCTCTTCAAGATGTGTGAATACATTAAATCACTCAGCGCTGAGTGGTGGTAAATCACTGCCCTGCACGCCCCCACTTCCACTGAAGCCGCTGACAAGAAAACCTCATAAAAGGAGATCGCTCGATACAATAATCTTGTTCCAGATATGATCTGGGGGGAGCCAGAGGCCATAAAGGGGGAAAAAGAAGGAGAGGAAGAATATGCGACTGTGCAGCATGAATCAAAAATGAAAAAAAAAAAAAAGAAGAAAAGGAATATTTTAGCTCCTTCTTTTAAAATAGCTTTAGTGTATAAAAGAATGGGAAAAGATTTCCCCAAATCACAATGCTTCGGGGACAAAACTAAACTGGGCTTTGTAAATAAGAATTTAGGACTTAGGAGAAAAATAGTTTAAAAGTCGTTAATCATCACTTTCAAAATTCGAGTGCACTTTCAAAAGCTCCAAAAAATAAAAAAATAACTCCAAACACCTGTCTATGTTCAGGTCTTTTTAGGGCCCTAGAGAGAAATCAAGGAACCAGTAATCAGCACTTTTAAGATTAAATTCTAAGTGCTCCCAGGCAATCAGGGAACTTTCTTCTCTTTAACTGTTTATGTAGTGTGTGACCTGACTGAGTGCAATCAGGTAAAGAACATTAAAGAAAGACCTGATTCTGAGTCGAGTCCAAATTCCAGAGGAACAGAGGAAAAGGAACACCCCAGGAAAGAGAGTGGGAGCGTCATCCATCTCTCTCTCTCAGAGATTTTAGGACGCAATACATTTAACCACGTCTACAGTCTTTGTGGCTGCAAGATGTTGCCTCAAGCTACGAAGGCAAAAGAATTAAGGAGTGGTTTGTTTTAAGAAAAGTATCCATGAAAAGACTCACGTGGTCCCCTGTAAATAGTTTTTATATAGTGCCCTCTGTGCTAAAATACATTTCTACACATCTTTCCTCAGTCACATTTATTGCTTAAAATGAGATTCACCGGTCTTCTAGTTTCCACAGTAAAGCCTCTAATGTCTAAATTTCAGTCATTGAGAAACTTCTTCTGAAGGAGAAAAGAAACCTCTTGAAAGTTTTTCATATATTTCCCCTTGAAACACTCGTGAAAGACTTTGAATGAAATAGAATATTCTTTCAGCAAAAATTCATGGAGTAGCAACTGTTCCAGGCTCTCTACTGTCACAGTTGGAGGCTACTTCATTATGAAGACTTGCTGTGCAACCTGACGCCACCAGTGCATCCAGCTTTGCTCTCTCATGCTGAGGCAGCCCGCAGAGCGCCTCTTCCTGCACGCCCTGGGCACACCCTCCTTGTTAAAAGCGATGGCTGCAGGTGGAATGGACATCTTAGATTAAGTTTCCACATACCACTGGCCTAAGTACCTTATCTCCACCCCACCACTAGGATTATTGGGCCACTTGATCCATCCTGTGGGTATATTTCATCACCAGCCCTAGGAAAACATATAACATGTCTAAAAGCTTGAGCTCTCACAGACTCAACTCTCCAGGTTCAGCAGCAAGTACTTTGTCTCCTAGTTCGTTGTGATCTTGTGCACTAGATATGGTAACAAGGCCGAGTGGTTATACACACACCTTCCCCAGGCCCACCCCACCCTGCCCATCCCATGTCTGACAACAGGGCTTCTACTGTCTCTGCGCCAAAGACCGTCATGTAGTCCTAGTTTTTCACGATAACATTAAACACCAGCTGAAGCCACAATGCTACCCATAATCTACAACACCCATGTCTCTAGCCCAGCATCCCCTCCTGCCCCTCCAACAAGAAATATATAGGCCCGTTGCTGCAGTCAAACCCCTCCAATGAGAGTTCTGCAGATGAGGCAGCTCGTTCCATATCTATGTACCTGAGAACATTCCTTCTCGCTATTTATAAAGGTAACTTCAGCACATCCTTCAAAACTCTACTCAGGCATAGAATCTCCTGGAAGCTTTCCCATGTCCCTCCTCCCCAAGTCTCTCTCACTTCTGTGACCCAAAGATCCACTGTGCACAAATCGATGGTACTTTTTCACTGTTTGCTTCCTGGTCTGACACCTTCAAGCAATTTGACTCATTGATTTATTAGCATGTTGCCATTTTAGTTCTTTCTACATCTGCTTTCATGCTAAGTGCCCAGACCTCTGTCATAGCATTTATTTCTTAAAAGTCAGGGATAGGAATTGTTTTCTCTATTTTTCAAAAGGGAAAGCAGTCTCAGGAAAAAAAAAAATGATTTGCTCCAGGCCATACAACTAGTGAACAGTGGAGCAGAGATTTGAACCTGTCTGCCTCCGAAGCTCTCGGTCTTCACCAGTTTCCAGGACTGGTCTTCTATCTTCAATGACTACGGCAATGCTTAGCCCTTGTTAGGTACTGAATAGACACTGATAAAAATGAGTGAATGAATAAGTTCATGTTATGTTACCTCCACAGGACTATCCTGGAGAACCTCACTCATTCAGTAACAAATTGGGCAGCTTGCTCACAGTCTCTCTCTCCTTCAAAACCTGCCATCATCCTGGGGGAAAGTGGATGCCCCATCCAACATTCCAGAATCTCAGTTCCCTGAGCCTCCAATAGACATCTCTATAGACATCTACTCTTATCTTGATCCCCTTTATCTGAGAACTGACTCTTGTGGGCAGGGATATGACCCCTGGAACTCACGTTAGCAGTATGTAACATATTGCATGGACACAGTTGATTAGACTGGGAAAGATACTTGGCCAGAGCTATGCCAATCAGATTCTCTCTCCCAAGAATTTAGAATTGGGCTGGTCAACTGAACAGAGAAAATGTTTAAACTCTGGACCTGTGAAGTAGCCTTGTTTACTCATGTACATGCCAAGTAGTGAAATCTAGTGTGCGGAGAGAAACCACTGAAGCAGATCCAGAGAGCAGAAGCAAAAAAGATACAGAATATCTCCTGAATTATTAACGCTTTGTACTTACTTTATAGCATGGCTTAGTGTCAGGCTGCCTTTGAGTTTGTTCCATGAACCATCCCTATATATATATGTATGTCTATCTATCTATATCTATCTATCAATAGGTAGATAGATAATGAATTTTCTTCATTGTTTTGCTTAAGTTACTTGGAAAGTTTTAACCAAGATAATTCTTCCTGTCCAGATACCTTCTTCATCACTCATCTTCAGTCACTCGGACCCCAAATGGCTCTACCTCCAACATCACCAGGGCCAACATCCACCTTCTGACCACAAACTTATGTTTTCCAACTAATTTCTCTACCTATTCATCAACCCTAACTAATCCCCTAGGCCACTGGCACATCGACCCTCTCCCTATTCAAAAGCACCCTGTTGTGTATTCACTTCCCTCCCTTTTCAGTTCAAATTCCATGGTCTTCCATTCCCACCACTTGTCGGTATGTTTGACTTCCTTGCCATTTTGACCTTCTCTAGGATCACCTGAAAACGAAACATCCTCAGCACCAACCATAGCAATAACCTGGATGATTATCACGCCTTTTTCCCTACCTGCACTTGGAGAGCTAATATGTATATATCACATATATATGTATATGTGTGATATTCATATATTAAATATTAAGATCAAATATTATATTAATAGTAATATATCTTAAATATATATATTAAAGCTTCTATGCCAGGCACTGTTCCAAGTGTTTTGCTTACAAAAACCCATTTACTATATGAGGTAAGTACTATTAGTTATATGTTACAGACAAATAAACCAAGGCACCAATGGAGAAGCAACTTCCCCAGGTCACACAGCTGGTAAGAGATAGAGCCAGGATTCAGATCTAGGCAGCTCTGGCTCTATAGAATCTGCCCTAATTTCATCCAACTTCACACAAAAAATATAAATATCACTTTATACAAATTTTCTCAATGTCTCAACAACAAATCTGAATGCAGGTATGCGCCCCCACCCCTCCCACCTTCCCTCCATCCCTCTAGTTAGAACAGTCCTGTCTTCATCTCTGGATTCCTATCGCCTGCCCCTCATCTTCTCAGAAATCTTACTCTGGTTATTATTCTCTCTCTTTTGCATCTAAGACCTAACATTATAATTTCTGCAGAATGTCCTGTTTTTATATTCCAAACATTTTATTTATTTTGCTATCATATTTTTAACTACGAAGAGATATGTCTTGGTCCTGATATTTCTTTCTTAGTTTTACCTTTTTCTTGCTTAAAGTGCACAAAAACATTTCCTATCTCTCAAAGGACATTAATTACAATATTTTGAAGATTCCTTTGTTTTCTCCATTCTCTCTGTGTCATCCATGATCCTTTCATCTCTTTATTTTGATCTGTCTTTCACGATCGAGGTTTCTAAAGCATGTTGTGGCTCTTTGCCTATAGATGCATTCTTAAAAAGCACTGACAACCCAAGGGAAACACTGTGTTTGGAGGAAGAGCCTTCCAGTCTGAACTTCAGTGCAGGGTGATCTGAGCTTTCTGTTTGGGGACTCCAAAATATATCTGGATTGGCTCAAGTTTGACATGTGTTACAAGTTGAACTGTAGTCCCCCAAAATTCATGTGTTAGAGTCCTAACCCCCAGTACTTCAGAGTATGGACTTGATTGGAAATAGTTTTGATGCAAACATACTTAAGATAAGAGTGGGCCCCTAATCCAATATGACTGGTGTTCTTATACAAAGGGGAAATTTGGTCACAAAGACAAGCACACACGAAGAACATCATGTGAAGATTAAGGCAGAGATTGGGGTCCTGCAATGGAAGTCAAGGATTGCCAAAGATTGCAGGCAAAACACCAAAGTCTAGGAGAGAGGCGTGGAACAGATTTTCCCTCACAGGCTTCAGAAGGAGCCAACTCTGCCAACACCTTGATCTCAGACTTCTAGCCTCCAGAACTGTGAGACAATAAAATTATGTTATTGAAGCCACCCAGTTGGTGGTCCTTTGTTATGGCAGCCCTAGCAAATGAATATACACCCCTAAATGCCCTTCGGGAGAGTTTGTTTCTGGCGTCTGCCATTTAAGGAGAAGAGTGAGGAATGCCGGCTGGGATGCCCACTCTTCAGTGTGCTAACTTTCATTCAATTCCTTTGTTTTTAGTCCCGTGTTTCACCATCTACACACTCAAACACACACACACACACACGCAACTCCTGTTGTGTCAGATGTCCCAAGCCTTTTTGACTTAATATCTTTGGAGAAAAGTCCTCTGGACTGCTGTGTGGCAGGGTGGTCCTCCTGGCTCTGCTGACTGGGGCAGTGGGTCAGCACCCCATGTGCTCCATACACAGACCTTCAAAATCCCTCTCTTTTCTTCCTGTGCTTGCAGTTCACTTTCCGTGGCACATGGTGACTCTGGACCTGAAGCTCTCTGAAGGGTCTTAGTCTTTTAGGGAACTGGAATTCCATCATGTTGGTATCTCCTACTGCAGTGTCCTAGTTTCTAAATGTATATGTTCCATAAGTGACTTATCATTTCTCTATCTGCTTTCCGGTTTTCAAAAGCGTGCTGCATTCTCATTAGCACCATTGTGGATACATACCTTTTTAATCCCTTTATTCTCATTTTAGTTGGTTTTTCATAAAGAGTGGAGATAAGCATCATGTGTGAACAATTTACCTTCCCTCAACAAAGCTGCACCCACATTTAAATATGCCCCTAAATTTGCACCTCATTTAATTCCACATTTCCCCCTAACTACTGTTCTGTCAGCCTCCTCCTCCTCACAGACAAATTGCAGGTTGTTTCTCTTTCATTGCCTCCCCCTCAATCTTCACACCTCTCTCAACTAGCTTCTGCCCTATGCCAGCTCCATTAAAGGCGCCCATATAATGTTTCCTAAGACTTCAATGTCATTAAATCCAATAGACACTATTCCGTGGACTTCTCATCAGCACTGGTTAGATGAACATCCCCTAAGTCTTCTTACATTCTCTCTCCTCGCCTCTTATCATATACCATTCCCATAACTTGCCTTCTACCTCCAAGGCTGTGCCTTTTCAATCTCCTTTCTTGGCTGAGTCTCCTCTACGTCAGCTTTAAATGTGGGACATCCCCAGGGGTCTCTCTGAGGCCCATTTCTCTTCCAAGGCTACTCGCTGCATGACGATGCATTCTACTCCCACTGATTCACTTACTGTTCCTTCTCTTCTGATCCTTAGATGCACTTCTTCAGCTCAGACTGAGTCTGGGACCCATTGACCCATATATTCAACTACCTATTTGACATCTCCTTGCAGATTTCTTATAGCCATTTCCAACTAAATATATAAGTAATAAAGGAAAAGTTAATATACCAGGATCATGATCCAATGAACAGAAAAGCTGGAGTGTGTAAAGGAAATGTCACAGTAATAATCAGAAGTGTAGAGGAAACTAAGAGTGCTTGTTGTCAAGGAAAATGGAATAGAGCACTAGAAGGATGGATTTATAAAGCAGGATATTATTAAGATCTCGAAAGGATTGACATTTGGAGAAAAATATGTAGTAGGTGAGATAAATTTTGAAAGAAAAATGAAGGGTTCAGCAAAACTGTGGCTGTGCTAGTGTGGAGGACTTTAGTGAGAGCCTTTGCATAGCAGGGAGGCCAAATGATGGCATGCGGGATAAAGAAGCCAGACGCTCGCCTTTTTCTACCTTCACAATTAGTTCTGATGTTGCTCCTGATTATAGATTTAATTATTATGCTATTAATGTATAGAATATTTATATTTTCAAATCATTAATTCAGTGTTTTCAACCATCTCTCAAGCTACAGCCATATGGGAGTACAGACAAGACTCACTTTGACTATACACCCTTTATTCCACGCTTTACCCCACCAGCTAGATCCCCAGAGCTCAAGCAGGAAAGGCCCTACCCCTACATGAGGGATGAAGATGGAGAGGAAGGTCGGACCTCTGTGACGTCTGAGGAACTGTGGCTTATCCTCTTGGGGATTCTCACCTTTCCTCACCAGTAAGGTAGTGCAAACTTTCCGGAAAAATATGAACGTCTGGTGCTAACATTACTTCGCCACCTGTGTTGCTGTTTTGGAATGAACTATGCTGGGTTGTCACAACAAGCAACTTGCCATTTCTACTGCAAGTCTCCTGCCAGGGGTATATATTGAGACATCTGTTTTCCTTGCCCCAAAGCTTTGATCCCAAAAGAATACGAAATACTTCTCCAGGGCCACCAGTTAGATTACATCATTTTGCAATTCTGTCATTCTGACAGTTCTTTAGGCTTTTTTCCTACGTCTCACCTTGGAACCAGTTTTTGAGATTGTTTCACTTTGTTCAACATGGACATTCAGTTTCACAGGGCAGAACAGACTGTCACAAAGCTCCCCCATTCAGCTCTGCCATTTCCAAGGAACTATGCCTTCTCTCTTGCCACATTCCCTGTAGTTTAATCAGCAGCAACTTGATTAAGCATTGAAACTATAACTGTCCATCCTTAAGCTAACATCAAGAAATAAAACTCATTTTATGTTCTCATCTAAAAGGTGACAAAACTGACACTCAGACTAGATATTTTCTCAGGAAATTCACCAAGCTAGTTAAATGAGATGCTGTCTATAAAATGTTTAGCAGATAATTCTATTTCCTACAACTTCCACACCACCATCTGGCCAAGTCATGATAATCTCTTATCCAGATTATTCGAACAGGCTCTTAATTGGTGCCCCCATAGTTTATTATTCAGCCTCACACAATAGCTCCAGTGATATTTGTAAAACATATAATTATATCATTTAATTTTATCACTCCACAGCTCATATCCTCTAGTGGTTTCCCATCTCACTCAAAGTCAAAACTGAAGTCCTGACAGTGCCCTATAAAGCTCCGCCTGCTCTGGCCCTCCATTACACCCCTTGCTTGATCTCAAATATTTGCCCTTCACTTCTCTGCCTCTGCCACACTGGCCTGCTTGCAGTTCACGGATACACCAAACATGCAGCCACCTCAAGGCCTTTGCACCGCTCTTCCCTGCCTAGACAGCCACCTACCCACCCCAGGTATTCGCCTGGCTACCTTCTGAACCCCCTTGAGGCCTCTGCTCCAATCACCTTTGTGGCTTGCCTAGCCACCCAATTTTCAATTGGAACCCCTAGGAGTCCCTGAACTCCCCGAACTCTTCCATATTGAACTTTCCTCCATAACACTTTTCACTATCTGATCTGCTCCATGTTTTACTTATTTTGTGTACTGTCTGTCTCCTCACCCTTCACAGCACACATATGCATGCAACACACACACACACACACACACACACACACACACACACACACACAACATTGTAAGCTATAACAGCAGGGATCTGTAGCTGTTTTGCTCTCTGCTGTATCCCAGGGAATTAGAAAGCCACCTAACAACTGTCACATAATAGGTGCTCAAAAAATACTTACTGAACCAACAATGAAAACTCTTTCACATAGTAAAGCTTAATAAATATCTGGTATTTTTATTATTGCTATTGCTATTTTGTCACTGTACTATTACCATGTGTGTTAGCCAGGATGAGAACCCAGTTCTGACGTCACATCTCAGTGACCTTCCCACTTATCCAAAAATACTCTGGGTGAGAAGATAAAGAGAGAATAAATTATAGCAGCAAAAAAAAAAAAGATATAAAAAGCACTCCAATATAAGAGCTAATAAGCTAATAAGTTCTAAGCTAAAATATGAAGGACGCAGCACAACTGTTCAAATATGTTCCATATCCTCCCACATTATCTTCCAAAGTAGCGTGGAGGCCAGTGATGCAAATAATGCTCCAGGTGTGTTATCAGAGAAAAGGCATTACACGCTTCAAGGTGCATAAATACGTACATGCTAAGAGTATTTGGGGAAGGCATTTCTTAAATCAACAGAAGCTATCTAGGAGGAAACTTTTATAACTTGTTTCCTTAAAAGGAAATACTGAGGACTGAGGGACACTAAATACACATTCTCATAGTGGCCAAAAAATGCAAATAACTCCAGAAGTCCCTCTCCTTAATTTTGAAGGTTATTGGATCACTGCCATGAAGATGGTCAAATTATAGTTTCCCCTAATGACACCTCCTGCCTCCTGAAAGAAGCATTATTAGGCACATGCCTTCTGTATTTACGGTTTATGGGCTATGTCAGACAATTGCTCACCTGTCCGTGGCACAATCTGCCTGGCATGTGGACCCCCCAGGGTTGGAATCAGTGTCCTCACACTACTTCAAGGCCCTTTGCAATGTTGCTCAGCCCCATGAGCCTCGGTTTTCTCATCTGTAGATGGCTATCTTTGCATCCTCTGCAGGGGATTGTTGTGAGAATTAAAGAGAAGATGTATGTAAAGTTCCTGACCCAGAGCCTGGAAAATAGCAGGTGCTTGACAAATGCTCATTTCCTATCAACTCCCCCAGATATTCCAAACCATGGGGCCCTTGCTCTGACTAGTTCATCTGATCGCCTAGTCCACATTAAGTATGTTACTCTTCACTGATGATAGAACACATTCCTACTAAAAAATGTTCTATGCCAAAATGAGTGACATAATTGATAGCAACATGGCATCTAAAATGCATCACAGAAGAGAAATTTAGAAGCGGATAAGACATTAATAGCCAACTGACAAGTTTACCTAGGTAAGCCCAGATTGGAGTAAATAGACTCTATAAATGTTAAGCGATTATTAAACAGGGTTGTAGTGCACTGTTCTTTTTTCTGCCCAGCTCCCATGCTGTCTTCTCATAGAAATTTTGCTTTACAGGAACCAGCTCTGCCCCACTCTCATGCTGTGCCTTTAAGGTGAAGGGAATGCCTTCTCTGGGCTCAGGGATGGAACATATGGCCTAGGCTAAATCAGGCAATGCACCGCCCCCAGGTGTTCACACTGGACATTTCAGAGATGGTATCTGTCCTGAGTCTGACCAGTCAGAGCCAATGAGACAAGTTTTAAGCTCCAGGTAAGCTCTTCCACTATCCTGAATATGCTAAAAATGTAAGCCTGAAGATGGGGTTCGCCCTCATGGAGAGCCTGGGAACGAAACTCTTCCAGAGAAAGGGGAACCAAACGTGTTTTCTTGTGTCCTACTTTGAGCACTGAATTAAAAGCATGTGTGACAGATATTGTTGGTGCCCTGCCCTTATGTTTTCAGCACCTATGGTTTCCACTGCACATCCATGGCTTCCTACCGCCAGCACCTGCAGTTCTCTGCTTAAAGTCTGTGTTTGGCTGCAGGAGATGCTCAACCTGAGAGCACAGGAGGTCAGAAATGCTTGGAAGGCATAGCCCCTAGGAACAGCAATAAAAGAATGAGAGACAAGAATTGGAGGATCAATACCCCAGCTTCCTCACCCCTTGCAGGTGGGATAAGCCTGAGACTATCTTGCAACATTCACAGGTGAATTGAGCCTTGGTTTTCCACAGAGGTAAACTGTTAATATGTCTTCACTTGGCTTTCTTCCTTTCCTCTCTGGTTTATCCACTCTCCTACCAATTCTTCCTGGGATTACTCCCAAAATAAAGTACAAAAGGACACAAAGCTTTCTCTTGGAGTCTGCTTCTGGGAGAATCCAACCTAAGACAGTCGATGCCTGAATAGCCCCAGGAAGCAGCACTCAAGGTGGAGTTCTTACATCAGATCACTCACTGGCCCACTGACAACAAGGCCTCCATGCTGGTTTGTGCAGTGGAATCCATGACATGAGACAAGATCAAGATTAAGAATCTTACCAATGGTAAAAGATTGGGATGGGGTACCAATGGAAGGCAATGCACAGGCTTATGCAATAGTCTGGCCTTTGAAAGACGTGGAAGCATTGGTAATTACAATCACTATAGACTTGTTTGGCTGCTGTGATTAGCCATAAGATTCCAGAAGGAAGGAAATAAGCCAACTTTCAAAGAGATTCTCATTTTCCACAGGCAGAGGGAAGACTATGCTGAGAATCAGGCCCAAGATTTGATTATAATGGTTGTGTTACAAAAGAAGATGGATCCATTGCCCTGGCAAGTCTTCATACTCTAAAGTCAGAGATCTGACAGGGAAAAATGAGGCCCTAAGGCTTAGGATGGGGAAATTCAGGGCAGAGGAAGGAGATGAGCTTGAAATAATTGAATTACAGATGACCTTGAACCCTCTGGCCAAGAAAAGTGGCTCCTTTTTCCTCGTTAGAGGATAACAGCCTTCTGCTTGGAGATTTCTAAAAGGCTTAACCTGAGCAGACATAAAGTTATGCAGATCCTCGTCCAAGTCTGCCCCATCATGCCTCGGTTTCAGACCACAGTCTCTCATCAGTGACATTTGGAAGAGAATAATTTTTTGTGGTAGAGCCCCTGTCCTGTGCATGGTTTAGAAGCATCCTGGCCTCTACCTACGAGATGCTAGTAGTGCCCCAATGGTGACAACCAAAAGCATTTCCAGATTTGGCCAAATGACCCAGGTGAGGGAGGAAAAGAGAAGGGAGGGACAAAATCATTAGTAAGTCAAGCAAGAAAGTATTGTGGGAGGAAAAGCATTATTTATTTACAGAAAGAGCTGCAGGAGCAGACTAATACGCACCAACAGGAATTGGGAGGAGATGTCTGGGATTGGTTCTTGAGGCTCCTGTCTGTGACAGGTTGAATAACGCCTCTACCCCACCAAGAAGTCCATGAACCAATCCTCAGAACCTGTGAATATGTTACCTTACACTGCAGATGCGATTCAGTTGAGGATTTTAAGCTGAGGAGATCATCCTGGATTATCCAGGTGGGCCCACTCTGTAGTCATTTTCTTAGATCCTGAGATAAGATGGATATACTCGGCACCTGGTAGAAGCCTCACCAGGTTCTGCACCTGTGGAGTCAGATCAATGACAGTAGTAAAGGCCAAGTGGAAGCCCCTAAAACTGTTCCAATTCTCAACAAGACAGAAATTCAAAGCAGTATGGCATCCTAGATTGATACAAATACCTAAATGATGAAGGTGTGGCTGTCCCCATCATATCCCATAATGCACCACTTTGGCTTCTGCAAAAACCACATCTGGCAGTCGAAATCTCTTCAAACCCAACAGGAACTCATTCACATGGAATGCATACATTCATAGTCTTACTCCAGCGCTAGGTTAACTCCCCTGCTGTCTGTCACAGCATAGTCCAAAGGGACCTTGATCATCTTAGACACTGATTATCTTGATATTCCAAAATCAGCTTGCTGGTCTACTTTAGTAATCATATTAAGTCAATCAGACTGCTAAATAGGAAACTGCAAGTTCTCTAGGTGCCCTGGTAAGACACATGTGAAATAGACCGTAGGTGAAAAACCCTACAAAGATTAAGGGGCCTACTACTTTAGTAAATTTTAGGGGTACAGAGTTCTGGGACATTCTAGGACCCACCAAAGTTAAAGGGCATTATTGTGTATCTCCCACTTCCTGTCATTAAAGATGAGGCTCCTTATCTCTGTGTTTGGGAGGCCTTTTGAATTTAGAGACGGCCTGTAACCACTTGGGAATATTGCTTTAACTAGGTGAGTGCTACTAGTTTCACTAACTTCCTGATGTATTTTTTTTCCCCATACATTGTAGCCAGCTGCCAACTTGAGGAATCAATGATAAGACAGAGTGAATATGTTAAGTTAGGGAAGGAGTAGGTCTAAGCAGGGCAAGAGTGGACTGTAGGGGAGGCGCCCCCATTCCCACAGACCCTTTGCAATCAACATCGCTATGCAGGCTTAGAGCGTCCAACTGCAAGAAGCTGCGACTTGGTCCATGGGCTCTCTCTGGCCATAAAAGCATGTTCAGCCTGTAGTTGTGGCAGGCAGAAGCACCTGAGAGTCGATGTGCCTGTGAGCCCTGAACTAACGATAGAATAGGTTGGGCGTGAATATCCCAGCTTCTTCTCCTCTTAGGTAGAAAAACTCTTAGGCATTGTCTACGCTGTGTCCCAGAGGGAGTCTAGGTTGCCCACAATGAGAACATGCTCATTTATCCATCCTGTGTAGGCTTCTTCCTCTTGCCTACCTTAATCCACACTCCGTTGCTGGTGTTACAGAAATCAAATCACAGACAGCATGCACTCAAATCTTTGTCTGCTTCTAGGTTTTTTTCTAGGGAAAACTAACCTAAAACGGCACCTGTAGTTTGGACTAACTCTGAACATTTTTGCTTACGTGAGCTAATAAATTTCCCTGTTTCCATAACCCTGTGAGAGCCAGAGTTTCTTTCACTGGCAACTGAAGAGTTCTACCTCTTACAGAGGCTATAATAAAATAGTTTGATGCTTATTTTTAAAGAACAAGCTCTATCTGCACAATTCTGGAGACTACCATTACTTTTCTTAACCAACATCGGTTATGACATAGATTTTCTAAAATGGATATTCCTCAAAGTGGCACTCCTTTATTTGTAACTTTCACAACTCCATAAACAGGAACGATATCCCCTTTTGACTCCCATTTTATAACTACAAGTTCCTATTTTTCTACTCTACCTTTTAAGAATTAGCATTTCCCAGGTTTTTGTATTTGATTTTCTCATATTCCTCATTATATATTTTAAAAACTACCTCATTTCTCTCTCTTATGCTCTATAGTTTCAACTTGCAACTTTTTCTTCGTACACCTGTTTATCTTCTGATAGCTTCACACTAATGCCCACAGGACAGCTGTGGGCTTAGTCTCAGGGACCTAAATCAACCTCACCGCAAACCTCATCTTTCGTCATTCCCATCCCCCACACCAGAACTTGTTAATTTGTTACTTCTAAATAAGCGATTTTACCAAACCATGGAAGCCTCAACACAGGAAAAATTCCTCTCTCCCCTTCTCTTTCCCCTTCTCTCTCCCTCTTTCCTCACTTCTCTTCCTCTCTCTCTCCCTCTTTCTCCATTACCCACTCAACAACTGAGCATGACTTTTCACACCTGTTGCCAAAAACACATCCACAAAAACAGACAAGGAATGGCAGACGGGCAAAACCAAACATTTTGTCCTAATTTAACCATTAAGACTGAGTACATGAATTAAATCTGAACATTCAGGGCTAATGAGAGGCAATTCAGTAATATCTGAGTTACAAAAGCATCTAAACAATATCCCTCTATTGTTCTTCATATCTAATTAGTCCAATCATATTCATTTTAACACTAATGTTTCCCATTTCTATTGACTCTATCCTCCCCTTTTTCTTGACCACTTGTGTTGGCCTTCGTAGGGCTCTGTTAGTCCTGCCTGGACCACTGCAGCCTTGAATACTCCACTCTCTCTATCCCAGCCTCTATACGGTTGCTAGAATGATCTTCCTAAAAATCCAAGTTGGATTATATTTCTTCCTATTTAAGTCCTTCTAGGTTGTGGTTGTCTTAAATATAAAATTCAACCTCTCGACCACACAAAGCCCTTCATGATCTGATACGCGTATTCCTCCCAGCCTCCATCCCAGCCGTTCCCCGTGCACCAGTTGCCCACTCGTCTGGCTCTTCTACATCAACTCAAGCATCACCTCCTCTTGGAAAACTTCCCTGACTCCCCAAGGCTGACTTAGGTAAGCGCTCCCGCTTCTATCCCCATGAACATTTAGTGCAGATCCATTATGGCAAATACCTCACTATATTATATATAGTCCTGTTTGACACTAAGGCCCTGAGAATGGACAGCTTCTTCAACCTTGATTTCCTAATGCTGAGCAAAGTGTCTGGCATACAGTGGGTTTTTAATAAATGCTTAGTGAAAAAATAAGTGAGTGAATGAGAAGCTCAGTATCACATGTGGCATAGCTTCTCTACATAGCATTGAGGGTATATGATAGAAATCCTGAATATTTATTTGCTGTATCAAAGGGCCCATAAAGAAGCTCCACAGGGTCCCAGAACCACTACCCCTCTGGGTATGGGGAATAGGGCAGCGCAAGTCTTCTAATGGAGTCTGAGCAATGAAAAGTCCTCTACAGAGCAATGTAATACACTTCTTTGGAGCAAAGCCTTGTGGCATATTTTCAATGACTTAGCAATGCATTATGTATTGTCAATAATATCCTGACTGCAGCCAAGCAGGTTTGCATGCAACTAGAGCACAAGGTCACAGGAGAGTTTATAGTGCTTGTAACTGAATAGCATAAAGTCAATCTTAAGTTCAATGAAGGAAATAACACCACTGACAGCATCACTTTCCAATATGAGACAAATAAATTGCTTTTATGATTAGAGACATGTAACAGAAGTGTCCAATCTCCAATTCACTTCCAACAATGAGTTCAGCTCTCATCTTAACCCTAGCCTTCAGGGCCAAGCAGGTTATCATAAGACAGCATAACGCCATCACAAGGCTCTCTCTACAAGCCCTCCTCTGCAGTTAGTTCAACCCAAACGCATGTGAGCACCCACACTTATACACACAGAAGAGCTGTGTATTATTTTGTGCCTCTGTCTGACCCAGGCTCAGCGGTATGTTCCTAACAACATAGGGTCTTGCTGCCCTTAAACTCACATTCCTTTGTGCTCTCTTCTCTCTCTCTCTGGGCAAAACTCTTTGTCAAGCTCAAATACCAATTCCTTTTTGAAGACAATCAGTCTATCTTGTTCAAAATGAGTCATTCCCCCCTGCATACCCCCAAGGCCCTTTGAACAAAGCACACATTATAACACGCATATCAAAGTTACTCTAATTATTGATTTATTTATGCCCTTTCTTCACTCGCTGGTGAGTTCCTTAAGGACAGAGCATATGGTTTGCTCTGTTTTATGTCTCAGGGCATAGAAGGATGCTTGGCACATCTAATGTGCTCAATATATATCATTGAATGAATCAATCATTAGACCGTAGCTCTGGCTTTCCTACTTTTCTTTTAAGAATACAACTTTAAGAATAGATAAATAATCCTGCTCAGACGGTCTATGTGATTATAATTCCAGCATCATTCATATCTGAGAAAAGAAAACATAGCTTACCTGGCCTGTCCAAGTGGTTAGAGCCTTCTGTCCCCTTTAGGAATCCTCCTTTCCAGCCAGACTGGTTCACCATTGCCCTGCATACTTAATCCCTACCATGGTATGTTGGTTTATGCAACCTAGAGGGCCCTTCCTCCTCTTCTCTGCAAATCCAGCCCTACCCTTCTAGCAAGTTCGCTTGGAAATCTCACTTCTTCCACAAAGCTTTCCCAGCAATTCTGGTCCTGACTTATCTCTTCATTCTTGGAGGGGGGCCATGGCTATGCTGAACACCCGGACTGACGTTATCCCTCTCTTATCTGCACAGCTGCTTGATTTATATCCTCCACAACTCTCCACACTTGTAAATCCTTTCCTATATTGCTTTTCAATTATTTTTCCCATATTATCCCCCAAGCTCCTGAAAGATATGGGGCATTTCAATGTTGCCCTTTCATAGCATTCAGTAGATATGGATAATTTATATGGTGACCATAAACTTTGTCAAGTTCCGTACCATCTCATGAGGAACTGATTGATTCCCTAAACATGGCTAAATCTGGAAAAGATGTTTACAAAGATGATATTAAAATAAAATCAAATTCCTCAGAACTTATTTAGTATGGAATAAAAATTTTCAGGGGCTATCCCAGTGGCGTGGTGGTTGAGTTCGTGTGCTCTGCATCAGTAGCCTGCAGTTTGTAGGTTCAGATCCCAGGCAGGCCCAGACCTACAGATTGCTCATCAAGCCACGCTGTGGTGGTGTCCCACATACAAAACAGAGGAAGACTGGCACAGATGTTAGCTCAGGGTCAATCTTCCTCACCAAAAAAAAAAAAAAAAAAAATTTAAGAAAGAAAGATAATTAGGTCTTCAGCTACTTGACAAATTAGGGAAAGAAATTTTCTTTTCTTAGGCCCAAAATAATTTTGATAAGTATAAAATTAATGTGAACACTATAAATTTATAGCAATTTTTGTATGATCAGTATAAAAGAATTTTATATTCAGGGACACTGAGAAATTAAAAATCTATCTATAGTAATGTGACAGAACAGCTTTACAAGTAAATGTCTACAACACGCACACAAGTAAACAAAAGTATACCTCTCAAGATTCCTATAACAATTGAACATGTGTTCTAATCTCAACGCCTAACACATAACTACATTAGTACAAGTGTCAAAATATATGAGACTTATAATGCCTGATACCGGATGGTCCACAGTACTAATTTATGCAGAGAAGTAACTTACATGATTTACTTTTTCTGTCAAAGAGAAGGTGGGAAGCACAGGAAAAATTCTTGTAAGGGTATGGAGTTGGGGCTTTCAAATCATAACATTCATAGTAAATATTTTATTAAAAAAAGAGGAACTTAATTCCCCAATCGTTTCCCAATGCCTGAATGTTTGCTATTCTGTAAATTTGGACAATTGGCTTCATTTTTATTATTAAGATGTATTAAGTCTGTGGAGATGTAACTTGGCAATTCTGTTCAGTAATGATTTTGTGAAATGTCTCTAGCTGGCAGGAAGAGAAAGGAAAGAAACTACATTTATTTATCACCCACTGTGATCCAGGAACTGTGGCTGTTAGTTAACCCTTACTACCTCTTGTACTATCTTGTTGATAAGCCTGTGACAGGTGGTTTGAATCAAAAATAATACTGATACTAACATTTTTATTTATTTAATATTTGAGTAGTAGTGTACAGGACATACAGTGTATAGATCTACTAAATTATCACTTCAGAGATGGATGGATGATTAGGGGTTAACCACATGATATTATAAATAAATGTGAGTGGTTTTGTTTAGTAAAAAATCAAACATTTTCATAAGTTACAGGCACTGATGTGGTGGTAAACCAATTCTGTGGAAAAAACCACAAAACTCTGACTTTTAGTATTTGCATATTTCTGTGGCACAAATTATCCCAAAACTGCATGGGAGAATTTCAAGCTAGCCATGCCGTAACACTAACTGACACAATTCCTGGAGATTCAACGTTTGGTTCTTATGAGTCAACATGAGCCAGCCCCTCAGACCCCTGGGATACGTGTGTTATCTGCCTTCATTTTTTTAAAACTTATTTTGTTGAGGTCACAGTGGCTTATAACATCGTATAATTTCAGGTGTACATTATTATATTTCAGACTCTGTACAGACTGCATCGTGCCCACCACCAATAGTCTAGGTTTTATCTGTCACTATACATATTTTCCCCTTTCACCCTCCTCCCACCTCCTTTCCCCCTGGTGACCACTGATCTATTCTCCTTATCTATATGCTTGTTTATCTTCCACATATGAGTGAAATCACATGTATTTGTCTTTATCTAACTTATTTCACTTAGCCTAATATCCTCAAGGTCCATCCATGCTGTTGCAAATGGGACGATTTTGTCTTTTTTATGACTGAGTAGTATTCCATTGTGTATATATATATATATATACCACATCTTCTCTATCCAATCATCAGTCAATGGGCACCTAGGTTGCTTCCATGACTTGGCTATTGTGAATAGTGCTGCAATG
The DNA here is from genome assembly GCF_021613505.1 of Equus quagga. Classification (NCBI taxonomy): domain Eukaryota; kingdom Metazoa; phylum Chordata; class Mammalia; order Perissodactyla; family Equidae; genus Equus; species Equus quagga. The sequence goes on along the minus strand of NC_060267.1, from coordinate 7,905,305 downwards.
AACACAGGAGTGCATAAGTCTCTCTGAATTGTTGATTTCATGTTCTTTGGATAAATACCCAGTAGCAGAATATCTGGATCATATGCTGTTTCTATTTTTAATTTTTTTGAGGAACCTTCATACTGTTTTTAGTGGCTGCACCAGCTTGCATTCCCACCAGCACTGTATGAGGGTTCTCTTTTCTCCACATTCTCTCCAACACTTATTTCATGTCTTGCTAATTATAGCCATTCTGATGGGCGTGAGGTGATATTGTAGTTCTGATCTGCATTTCCCTAATAATTAGTGGTGGGGACATCTTTTCTTGTTCCAATCAGAACCCCTCTGATGACGGGGGCAGAGCATTTTCTTCGTCTTTGCTTTTCTCTTTATTAGCTGTTTGGTTCAGTGACTCAAGCCTTTTGACTGCCCATGTATTTACACAATCTCTAGCCATTATGTCACCAAAGGTTTTAATGTGCTAACTGCCAAGTGAGCCCCAGACAGCAGGCATAACACAGAGGTCACCACCCCGCAGTCCCCAGGCTGGAGTCAGCCTTCAGAGGAGTTTTGTTTGATCAGTCAACAGCTTTCTGAAGTACTGAATTAATTAGCAGCATCTACAAATTAAGAGATTTCACATAAAAACATAAATTCTCAGTTTGTCTTATGAAGTTTGAAGATCTGACAACACCCAGCCCACATCCCCAAGCAGGGATATTTTCCTGGAGCTGGATGGACACTGCCCCCTTTAAACGAAGCCTACGGTCTCCAGTGTGCCAGTGTGTCCTCCACCCTTAGGCCTCATGCCCTAGCCAATTTTATTCATTTCTGCTACCTGCCTGGACCCCAAAATATTTGGAGTTGGGATCTGTGGCATAATGTGTTTAAAAAAAAAAAGCTTTGCAGTTAGACAAACCTGGGAACTAGTCCAGCCTCTGCCACTGACTAATGTGTGAAGAGAAGCAAGTGACGAAACGAGCCTGAGTCTGTGTCTTTCCGGGAGAAATGGAAATAGAAACGCAAATCACCTCATGGGGTTACAAGGAGGACTAAACTCGTCAGCACCTGCAGACACCTAGCCCAGCACCCATTATAGAACAGGGACTCCTGGCATGTTGGTCCTTCTCCCATTTCCCCCAACCCGAAACCAACTTTCACCCCTTCGTATTTTGTTGTGTCCCTTTTACTGAGCTCAGTGTCTCTTACTCTGTGCTCCCTGAGTCGGCTGGCTCTCAAACGAGGCTTCTCTGTTGCTTTTCCTTTACCATCTCCTTTGTCCCAAGTGCTGGTTGTCTCAGGGATGTCAGTTACCTCACTGGTCTCATTTTTTCACTCTGCTCATGCCAATGATCCTAACAATGCAGGCACCAGGTACACCTGCCAGATCAGACCCCCATCTCATCTGCCCACGCACAGCAGAAGAAACAGACAGACCCTGGTGGTTTAGATTGGAGACAGCCATCCACTGACCGATCCCACAACGCCCCCTGCTCCGCCGAAAACAAAGTGTGGACTTCCAGTTACAAGGCGAATAAGCTTCTGAGGCTCAAACACAGAACATGGCGATTGTAGTTGTTAACACTCTATTGTGTAACTTAAATTTGCTAAGAGAGTAGAACTTAAATGTTCTTACCAAAAAATATCTAAAAATAAAGGTAAGTATGTAAGACGATGGATGTGTTAACGAACTTGAGGGGAGTCTTTTCATAAGGTGTACACATATCAGCTCATCACATTGTACACTTTAAATATCTGGACATTTTATTTGTCAATTATGCCTCAATAAAGCTGTGGGGGAGGGGAGAAAACAAAGTCACTTTGCCCTTAATGTGCATCCTGTTCTTTCAGTTCAAAGCTTTTTCCTACCCACTGATATTGGACGAGGTAAAATTGCCAAAAATCTAACTTACAAACCAGCTACCGATACGATTCACATTTCTGATGTCTCTAAAGAGAAGTGTTTTATTACTTTATCACGTTTGCTTTGATCACCCCTTCCTTCCCAGCACGTGTATGCTACCAACAATCTAATGAAAGTACTTGTGCTTTTTGTTAATAATAATGGTAATAATAATATTTATTTCCCTTCTTTACTCATGATTACCTCCACACTACGCCTTAAGTCTATCTGTGCCCATATCTCCACTACCATCCGCCCTTGTCTGAGCCGCCCCAATTTCCTGCACGGGAAACTGCAATAGCCTTGCAGTTGCTCGGGCCACACACGCTTTGACCCACATTAACCAGGTCTCCGTCCAGCAGCTAGAGTAGTAGTCTAAGTTATCAAGCCTGACATTGTTACTCCCCTGCTTGAAATACTTCAAGGACTTCACTGCCCTTAGGATAAATCTCAAATTTCCTGAGATGGCAGATGAACAGAGAATACGGCAAGGAATAAGCCAGACAGGGCCCGCCTGCAAGGAGTTTAACATCCAGTGGCAGACAGAGACAGAGAAGTCATAAAAACATACATATCTCTATAATTATAATTTTGGTAAGTTCTATGAAGGAATTTTCATAAATATCTATTTAAATGAATTTATAGCAATTATTATTTTTATTTTAAAGGTTGCTATGACAAGATTCTGGTCAGTAAAGGAGAGAAACTTGCAAAGCTTTAATTAATAGCTTTTTCTTAACAATAAATCAGTGTTTTCTAGGCACTTTGTGTGCATTCTCTCATTGAATTTTTGTGAGTTCTTTATTCTTTCGCAAATATTTATTGACCACTTTGTCCCAGGTGTGGTGTGAGGAAATGATGCTACAGAAGGAATTAGGACAGAAAAGAGAGAGAGAGATTAAAACCATAATAATATAAGAAAAAACGGTAAAACTACAATTAAAATAATTACTGTAAAGGAAGAGTTGAGAGTGGTGGGATGGACATAACAGGAACCAAGATTAGGTCAGGAAATCTTTTGGCCAAACCCTAAAGGATGAGTAGGATGCAGGGAAAAGATAACAGATAAAAGGAAGGGAAGACAGCATAAAACTATGGGATCTAGTATGTTAATATGAATTGAGATTAGAAAGCTGAAGTACAGACAGATTTGGTGAGCAGATTATCTCCATTTTACAGGTGAAGAAAGTGAGGCTGAAGAAAATTAATAACCTGTCCAGGGTCACTTGTCTATAAAGCTATTATTCAAAGATTTGGACCCAACGCTGTCTTACTCCCAATCTATTCTCTGAACCGCCATGTTATGCTGCCTCCTCATGCCCTCTCCACAACGTAGAAGCATGTATTTAAGTCAAGAATCGTACATTTATTCTATTATACATTTAAAAGAGCATGTCCTTATTACTTTTAATAACTAAATATAGAATTTTAATTATAAAATAGAGTTTCACACATTAAAAGCTACATAGCAATTGAAAAACAATGATCCACACGATAGAGTATGAGGATTTGTTAATTGCATAATTAATTTTATTGATCTAAAAATCCAAATCACTTAATTACTTAAATCTTATAGTTTAGCAGTCTCTATTGACCAAAATAGTTGGAAGATTGCCAAATCCCCACTCCCTTTTGAACTTGAGGTAGAGAGTTTTTCAGGGTTTTTGTTTGGTTTTGTGTTCTGTTGGTCATTTCAATATTAAAAATCTCTGTTATGACAATATTTCTATGAGAGCCATGTCTCCATATTCTAGCATATTTCAATAGAGAGAGATGTAAAATATAGTTAATTGAATGTCTCCTTCCTGGAAGAATGGAGTGTTTCAATAATCTAGGTAGAAAAACTGCTAAATCAAGCTGGATTATCATCTTTTTTTTTTTTTGGAGGAAGATTAGCCTTGAGCTAACATCTGCTGCCAATCCTCCTCTTTTTGCTGAGGAAGACTGGTCCTGAACTAACATCCATGCCCATCTTTCATTTTATGTGGGATGCCTGCCACAGCATGGCTTGACAAGTGGTACCTTGGTCTGCACCGGGGATCTGAACCCAGGAACCCCAGGCCACCAAGGTGGAACGTGCAAACTTAACCACTGCACCACCAGACCAGCCCCTGAACTACCATCTTCACTAAGCCTTCACATCTCAGGATTGGAGAGGATGGAAAAGGGATGCAGGTTCAGCCTACTTTTATTTGTAACTTAAGGAGACCCAAGAACTTTTTATTACCTAGGAGCAACAGAAAATTCATGCAACAATTGAAGTTTTCATTCAAAGACAAGGGAAGTACTAGCCTATGTTTTTAATTGAAGTATAATTGACATGCACTATTATACTAGTTTCAGCTGTATAACAGTGATTCAGTATCTATATACATTATAAAATGATCACCACAATAAGTCTAGTTACCATCTATCACCCTACAAACTTAATACAATATTACTGTCTATATTCCCCATGCTGTACGTTACATCCCCATGATTTTTTATTTTATAACTGGAAGTGTGTACCTCTTAATCCCCTGCATGCATTTCACCCACCCCTCAACTTCCCTCTCCTCTGGAAACCATCAGTCTGTTCTCTGTATCTACAAGTCTAGTTTTGTTTGTTCATTTGTTTTGTTTTTTAGATTCCACAAATAAGTGAAATCATACAGTGTTCGTCATTTTTCTCTGACTTATTTCACTTGATATAATGTCCTCAAGGTCCATCCATGTTGTTGCAAATGGCAAGATTTCATTCCTCTTTTTGGCTGAGTAATATTCCATTATCATATTTATAGATATATAGCCATACGACTTCCTCTTTATCCATTCATCTGTTGATAGACACTTAGGTTGCTTCCATATCTTAGCTGTTGTAATGAAAAGCTCTACTGATGAGATATTCACTTCTCAAAACAGTGCATTTACTCTTCAGGAAACTTAGTTAGAAAATTCTTCCTCATCTGGAACCGCAGTCTCTTTCCTGTGGCTCACACTCATTGATCCCAATTGTCCTATTTGAGGCATACAGAGCAAGTCTGATTCCTCTTCAACATAACTAGCCGGTTGGACATTGTTATGCATCTGTTAAAATGTCTCTCTATTAACAGTTAAAAGCAGAATAACTATTATGTTACGTTTGAGTTTTGCCTCCTAATGGTCAGCGTAATTGAGGCTGTCTTCCTGATTCTATTTCTCTGCAAAAATGAGTAACTGTCATTATAATGTTCTCTAGCTGTTCTCCGAAGCTGTTTACTCCAGTTGGTGTCTTGTCAGTTCCCTCTCCATCTTCCTTCCTTGGCCAACCTATTTGGTTGATGATGATAAACAATCATCATAGGAAACAGTTGTAACTTCTCTGAATGTGTTCCCAATTTATTTGCATTCTTCTAGAGATACTGGTTCAATATGAATTCAATAGTTACTATGTATATTTTTCTAAGCTGTTTGATTACAAAATTAAAAAAGAAAACTTGCTTAAATTAAAAAGAGAATCTATTGGCTCAAATAAGTGAAAAGTTCAAAGGGAAATTTTTCTTCAGCCCCTATTGGATACGAGGCTGCTGGTGAGGAAGTCAGGAACCTGTATCGCACTTGAATCTGTGTTGGCTTCATTCTCTGGCAGCAACTCTGTCTTACATTCAACCAGCAGAGCAAGACTCATTTTCAAGTTCTTTTAGCAAAATTCTTGGGTTGACATTGACTTCCTGGCTTGGTCACATGTCTACTTTTAACCCCAAAACTGGGTCTTTGGGTTATTCTCTTCCCTTTAGGCAGGCCTCAGTCATGGGTCCATTCCAAGAGGCAGCGTCAGTCCTACTCCAACTACGTGGATTAAAAAAGAAATGAATTCTCTTATACCAGAAAAAGGAAGGCTGGGCAGGTAAAAATACTGATATCACTATCCTATAGGAAAAGCCATAGTGACAGCTCTTGTATGCCCTGTGATTGGACAGAGGCAGAAAATAAACGTCCTTTGGAGCACTTGCAAAGTTTCATATAAGTTACACATCACCTTTAAGTGGTGGTTATCATCACTTAAAGGTGATGTGTAATTAAGTCGATGAATGCTAGTTTGAATATGTCCAAACTTTGAAACTTTTTAATTCACCAGCGTATACCCTGTACCCAGCACAATGCTTTGGCTATAATAGATTCCTGGAAAATATTTGTAAAATTGTTGCTGAAATTTTAAGCAAACATACTATGTGATACAATATAACAGAGAATTTGCTTTCAAATCTAAACATTATAATCAGGACCCAAATATAAATTGTCAGTGAGTCCAAACATACATCAACAAAATGTAAGACCTGGAAGGGCAAAGTGCCATTCAATGTGCAAAGAAATTTACACAGATTCACTTATTTAAAATAGATGAGGGAGATATAAGGAGGTTTGGGGAAAAATAAAGGAAAACTATACACGGGATCACAGAAAAACAGAGAAGGAAGGTGTGTATCAGTAAAATGCCTTAACTATGAATAGTACATTTAATTATTAAAACTGAAAGCAGAATAAACATTCTGTTTACTTTGATTTAACACTTTTCCTCCTTTTATCTCAAACTAGAAGATGAAGATGGACAGGTCCATTGTAATTTTCGAAACAGTCAGTTTCACTTCTTGATCACAGCATAACTTTTCATGGGTTCACAATGAGGCAGAGAATTTGTTGATCAAATGAAAACAATTTCCACAGGTTTTAAAAATTAATTTAATGACAGCTTTCCCACCAACACTAAAGTTTATGAAATTCATTTGCAAAATGAAACTAAAAGCTATACTTTTCATTGTGTCTAAGAAAATAGTAAAATATAAAAGGAGAAAATTCATCAATAATCATCTACAAATGTATAATTTGAACCATGCAAATTATATTCTAGTGATGAATATACAGAGAACAAACAAGTAAACCAATAAAGTAATATCAAATATTAAATTTTGTACAGGAAGCAAAAAACAAGCTGATACAGAGAACGATAGAGGGTGGTTGGGGTCTGTCTCTCTGGGAAGGTCATATTTTAAGACAAAAATGATGAGAAAGAGCCTTGCATACAAAGAATGAGAGGAGAGGCATCCCAGGCAGAAAGAAAAGCATGTGCAAAGGCTCTGAGGTCAAATGACATTTGCAAATTTAATGAACTGTAAAGAGCCCTTGTGTGGCAGGTGTCTAAAGTGAAGAGTTTCATGCACAAAATAGAAAGCATTCAAATCACGCAGGATATTACAGGCTATGGTAAAGAATTTGAGTTTAATTTTAAGTACAAACAATAAGTTGTATTAGAGGGTTTAAAGTAGGGGAATAATATGATTGTGTTTGCACATACATTTATATAAATAGTAAAATGAAATCATCAAATATATATGCTATGGGAACCCAGTATCTCCGGCATTAAATGGTGAGCCTAGCTCCCCCACATCCTTTGCTCAGGATAACGAAATACTTTAAGCCCTATAAACACTTTCTATATGCCACCAAAGAGAAAATAAGTAAGAGCAGCTTCGGAACATAGTAAAGGAAATAATCTCAAACTTGTTAAGAGGGGAATAGAGATGGTTCTAAGGGGTTTGGAGAAGCCCTAATAGATCCTAAGAAAAAATCAGTAAGAAGAAAAAGAGTATTACAGACTCAAGAGCGAACACTTACTATGGGCAAGGTAATATTATAAGCACTTCTTTACGTAAACATATCTAATTCTTTTTGTGTACGTGTGAAGAAGTTTGGCCCTCAGCTAAAATCTGTTGCCGATCTTCCTCTTTTTGCTGCGGAAGACTGTCTCTGAGCCAACATCCATGCCAATCTTCCTCTATTTCATGTGGGATGCTGCCACAGCATGGCTTGATGAGTGGTGCTAGGTCTGAGCCTGGGATCCGAACCTGTGAACCCTGGGCTGCTGAAGTGGAGCAAGCAAACTTAACCGCTACACCACCGGGCCACCCCTAAACATCTCTAATTCTTGTGATGATTTATTATGGCCATAGATGTTTTACATAGTTAAACTCATTTAATAGTCATAATAATGAGATAGCTACCATTATTATCCCTATTTAACAACAAAATAACAGGCCTAGACATAGTCAGTTCCTTGCCCAAGGTCACAGAGCAGGGCTTGGAGCTGAGATACTGGCTGCAGAGTCAGCACTCTGAAACATGCTCTGTTGTACACAGGAAAGGAGGGCCTTGCTTGGAACCCTTGAATGAATCTGTTTTCTGCACTTCTCTCAAGGGCCAAGCAGGCTCAGATAACACTTTGCCAGCAATCTAAAAGCACACTAAAGAATGCAAGAAACTCTAGCAGACTTGGTCAGGAAACACTGGACCCCCTCAGCTTACCATGCTGCGCCTCTTACTAGGAAAGTCTGTGCCTGGAGCCATCATAATAGGTCACATCCTGATACACAAATCCCAGTTACGAGACCTGACAAAGACTCCCACCTTGACCAAACTTTGGTCAGGTTCCTCTGAGCGTTCTTCTCAACGAGGCCTCAAAATTCGCCTGCCAGGCCACTTTTAGCAAAGAATCCTGCTAAGTTAGTTTATCAAGAATTCTCCCACCTTTGATATCTGATCATTTTGGCCTGCCTTTAGCAAGAATCCTGTTCAGCCAGTTTAGCAAAAACAGCCCTACTCTTGATATCTGATCAAGTTCCTCTTTCTAACTTTCCATCCATGGACCCCGCTTCTCTGATTATTGGCCATAAATCCCCACCTGGCTTTGCGGTGTTTGGAGTTGAACAAAGTTCTCTACTAAAGAATCTCTCTCCTAGTGCAGTAGTTTGAATAAAATCTGTCTTACTATTTTGAACAAGTGACAAGTACAAAAATTTTCTTCTACAGACTCTAAATGCAGAAAAGTTCTCCTTACACCTCCTTATAAAAAAAGATAAAGTGATTGTATACAAAATATTTACTTTGGGCAGAATACAATGCAACAATACCACACTGTGGAACTATATAACATATATCACAAACCATCAAAGAGGAAGAGAAATCTATATACATAAACTTTATATACTGTATATTTAGTTATGATATAATGCATATATTTAACCACTACTATTCTCCCTGTGTATGTAGATAAACTATTTAATGTTGGAGGAAACTAAAAAATTCACATTTTCATATGCCCAACTAAACAATATTAAATATTTTGCATCACATTAACATGTTCAAAAATGATTATTTTTTATAATAGAAGGAAAGAAAGTCCAATATTAGGTAAGCTTAGTTTAAAAATAAATAAAATTTAAATGTTCAGAAGCATTCATAAGGAATGTCAACTGTCTCCTCCACAGTGTCACTCAGAAGAACAAATCATCCTCTGGGAACAATATGTGACAGCTCAAACCTTCCCCAGTTTCTTTTGCTAATTCTTCATGTTTAAAAATTCATTTTATTCTGACTTCAAAAAGTTATTAAAAGAGCAATTCACTGCAAATATTCAAACTATTATGAAATACATGAAACAGAAAGGGAAGGTCCTTGTTCATTGCATCCCATGGAAGTAACTACTGTTAACAGTATGCACGTTATTTTCCAGGTCTTTTTCTCAGTCTCTCTTCATTTATATTTTCCTATATATTTCTATACATGCATGTCTATGTCAAATATGGGTTTATGCTGAGCATGTTCTTCTACAGTTTCTTTTGCATTTAACAACATATCAATATGCATTGGACATCTTTCTGTGGCATACAGGTCTACCACAATCCATTTAGGAGCACAGAAAACTGCTTTTAAACTCGCAGCCATTCATAAAATTATATGGTCATATGGCCATTATATAAACTGAATTTTTCTCAAGATTTCACTAAATTTCTATTAATCTTTCTATTAATGAAAAAGTTATCAAGGACTATGGGAAAAAAACAAGTGCAATGCCTAACGTTTGAGGAAGGAAAGAAAAACTCCAGCTGGAGTCACTCACCACTGCAGAGGTTTAAGGGTGAAATGACAGCCTGAATTTAAAGGACCTGCATAAGCAAATACTCTACCATCACATAGCTGTGGAGTATAAAGTGATTTTACAGCTAACAAAAAATATATCGCTGGTAATGGAGTAGGGTATTGAAAGCTAGTTTGGGGAAGACAATCATTAAAGAAAAAGTCTGTCCTCACAGTCATGTTGGGGTTCTGAGGGTTATGGAAATAGAGTGTATCAGGATTGTAGCTCAGGAAATGGAGTGGAACAGGTCAAGTACTGTATCAATTTGGGGCAGGCCACTGGGCAGAAGTGCTCCTGGCCTGGGTCACTGCCCCAGCTGAAACGAAAAAGAATATAAATAGATCCAATTAAAAGCAATCCCCTTTTGGAGGTCACTTTGGCAGTAAAATAAGACAGGCAGGCAGATCCGCCTATCTTGTGGCTAAGGTTTGAGGGGAAAAAAACCCACCTCTCTGGCCTTCCATGGCTACCAGTGGAATGTGTAACTAGGAAAGAAGGAATAAAATAAAGTTCAATGATCACAAATAGATTATCTAAGGAGACTTGTGTCAGCTACTGAGATGCTGCAATTCAATTTCTGTTGCAAATGTGTGACCTTAGGAAGTTTATTATTATAACTCATGAAGGCTAAGCTTCCATAAGCATTAGGAACCAGAGGATTAAAAGAATTGTTTAGACAATTTGGGGAAAAGACCATTTGAGGCAAACTTTTTTTTTCTTTTTGTCGAAATTAGCTAGATTGGCAGAATACCCTAAATGAATTCACAACCTGGGTCCAAATTTCACAAATATTTATTGAATGCTCTGTGTTCAAAGCACTGTGCTAGGTGCCTTCCCATACCTTTTCCTAATCTAACTGAGGCAACAATTCTGTGAGAGGGGTATTATGGAGACTGTTTCTCAGTGTTAAGAGGCGACTTATCAGAAATCGTTATTCGTGAACAGAAGAGGCCTTTTCGAACGCCCTTCTCCACACACCACAGCTGTAAAATTGCCACCTGTTCTACTTGTCTTAACAGAAGCACTTTCTGCGACATGTGCTGTCTGGCGGTACACAGTGACCCCTGCCACTTTTCTAGAACAGAGTCCACCAGTAAAAAGCCCATGAGGCTGCCCCCAGAAAACCAGGGCTCAGCCCTAGGCCTGCCCTTAGCTGTGTCATCCAAAGCGAGTCAATTCAACCCGCTTTGATTTCCTACAAAGTAAGAGGATTGGTAAAAACTAGCTAAGGTTTTTCTAACTCCACAATGCAAACTTGAATGGTTATTAGTATCAGTCATGTGAGCCTGATCCAGATTTAGTAAAACGTATTTTGAGAACCCACTGAGTAAAAGATACTGTGCTAAATACTTTTCCAAAAATTAGACCTTTTATCCTCCCAACAATCCTAGGGAGTAGATATTATTGTTCCTATTTTACATATTTAAAAAAAATCTCAGAGTGTAGAAAAATAAGCTCTCACTGATTATAAATGACACAAACCATAATTTATATCTAGGCATTCTGACGACAAGTTCAGTGTCTCTCTCGCCGCCACCCAGCTGTCTCTCAGTCACGGTGGATGAATTTAATTTATATCTGCTCCACTACCTCAAAACTCCATCTCAGGACTATTTTCGAGGTTGGAGTTCCAGGAAAACAATGTAGGAAAATCAAGCTTTTGGGAAGTTGCAGCAAAACTGACACATGTGACACTGACTGTAAGTTTCTCACAAATTTAATCAGCCTGAGCCATTCACGGGAAGAAAGTTAGTTATCACATTTGTATTCCTAAAACCAAAATCCAGAAATATGATCTGGCTAAGGGAGGGGAAATGTGATGACAGTATTTGTGGCCCTAATATCTGAGAGAGTTTCTAAAAGCAGCTTTTCTCTTTTATCATTCATTCGGTTTCCAAGGTCTGCTCTTGCACAAGTCACTGTCTCAGTGGCAAGACTGGAAGAGAATACACATACAAGCGTTCATGATTAATGCCTTTTTCCTAGGAAAACGCATCTGGATTTCTATATTTTAGAGTTCTTTCCTTTTGCCCTTGTACAAAAGACTTAAATTCCACTTTTCCAGTTTTAATGAGATAGAACTGAGATATAACGTTGTTTTACTGCAAGGTGTACAATGTAACGATTTGATATATGTAAACATTGCACAATGATCGCCACAATAAGTTTAGTTAACATACGTGACCTCACATACTTACAAAATTTTTTTTCTTCTGATGAGAACTTTTAATATCTACTCTTTTAGCCACTTTCAAACATACAATAGAGTGTTGTTAACTGTAGACACGATGCTGTAAATTACATCCCCATGACTTATTTATCTTATAACTGGAAGTTTGTACCTTTTCACCTCCTTCACCCATTACCCCAACCCTCACCCCCCCACAAATCTGATCTTTGTATCTATGAGTTCAGGTTTTTTTTAGATTCCACAAATAAGTAAGATCGTACAATATTTGTCTTTCTCTGTCTGACTTATTTCACTCAGCATAATGCCCTCAAGGTCCATCCATGTTGCTACAAATGGCAGGATTTCCTTCTTTTTATGTCTCAATAACACTCCATTGTATATATATATATTTTTTTTCTTTATCCATTCATCTGTCAGTGGACACTTAGGTTGTTTCCATGTCTTGGTTACTACACATAATGTTGCAATGAACATGTGGCTGCTGATATCTCATTGAAACAGCTCTTTCATTTCCTTTGAATATATCCAAATCCACTGAGAAGTGGGATTGCTGGATCATATGGTAGTTATATTTTTAATGCTTTGAAGAACCTTCATACTGTTGTGCATAGTGGTTGTACCAATTTACATTCCCACCAACAGTCACAAGGGTTCCCTTTTCTCCACATCCTTGCCAGCATTTATCTCTTATCTTTCTGATAATAGCCATTCTAACAGGAGAGAGGTGATACTGCATTGCGGTTTTTAAAAATACTTAAATTCTTAAAATCACTGAAAAGAATGTTCCTTAAGAGATAAGGAAAAATGAGAGTCACACGTGTCATTTCAGTAAACAGGAAGTGCACGATCCTAAGAGTAGTTGAATACAGCACACACAAACTTCCTCTTTAAAAACTACTTGCTGTGTAAAACCAACTATTTTCAACAATAGCAATCTTTTAAAATACCGACAAAAGCGATAAGAAAATGGGTTTGGGTGCTCACTTTTCTGAGGAACACATTCAAAGAACTGTGACCCTCAGAAAAGTTGAGAACTGCTGCTTAGATATAGTGCTAAAAAGTTAAAATTTACCAAAACTAATTGGACCATAATCTAGAAAATGCATTAATTTCTTTTTGTGTTGGGTTCAATATCCATGGGAACTATTAAATTACCTATGTGGCAATTGGCACTCAATGTTGTTGGATAACTCTTGTCGGGTAACTTGTGTCACTCACCATGCACATTGAACAATACCTGGAACATGCAGAAATAAGAATACACTACTGTCAGATCAAATGCTCCCCTTTTTATTGCCATAATTTGTGGTATCATAGACAGAACTGTGTTAGGTATCTGAATAAGACATTAAGTGATTTATTCTATTTGTAAAATAAAGCAATAATCTAGGGAAAATGATGAATTTTTTGTCTTTCTATTGAGAATGTAGCATATTCGTGGCACTTTAAATAATTAAATAAATTTTTGTGCCTAAAGACTCAATGCATGTTTCCTGACCATTCTAGTCAAATAGTCTCTATATATTTCCTGCATTTTTTATTCATTTATTTAAAATATCCTTCTTATAATGGTTATTTGTATTTACACCCTCTCCTCAAATAGATGAAAAGGAAAGTGAATTAGGAAATGAGACTGAGAGGAAGAAAAGCAGTCAGAAGATCATAATAACAATTCAGGGCATGGACAGAGATAGGGCAAGTGGAGTAGATTTTAAATTTATTTGAATTGAACAGATAAGGAACCATGAGTAAACTGGAAGTGTGTGGAGATACTTCTCAAGAATGTCTCTGATATTCGTAACTTCAGAAATTTTGTCAATGGCAGCGGAATTTTCTTGTGTGAAAAAATAAGAAGAGCAGTTTGGGAGATGGGGGTCAAGGTATATCAAGAGTTTACCTGTGTATATTAAATTTGAGGTGCCTGTAGGAAACGCTAGTGAAAATGGAAGATATTTGGCTATAGGAGTGAGGAGTGTAGAACTCAGAACAGATGTCTGAGTTGGAGAAATCTGGGAGTTACCACCACATAGACTGCATTGTTAGACATGTCTTGAGTAAACTAGAAAAAAAGTATAGAAAAGGAATTTAAGAGGATTGTAGGCCAATTTCTGGGGAACTCTACCATCGAGAAACTGGGGAAGGAGTCGAAGTGACTTAAGGAGATGGAGAAAAAGAGCCAGAAGAGTGGAAAGTACATTAGAAGACAAGAGGAAAGACTGTTTCAAGAGGAGTGATCAACAATATTATATTCTGCTGCATCTAGTAAGATAAATACAAAAAGTATCCAGCCTCTTCTGTATTAGGGGAGTCATTGGTAATCTTAGAAACAGAATAGTGAAATAGGAGGGGCATACATTTGAAGAAAGTGAAAAGATGTTTTTAAAAACTCTTTCAAGAAGTTTGCTTGTGGAATGCTGTGGAGGAATAGAGTAGTGGCTCTATTAGTCAGGATAATTTATGCCAGCTGCCTCTAACAGACGAACCCAAGGGCTTTACACAATAAATGTTCTTGTCTCACTCACACAGTGTTCGGTGATGACCCCCCGTCCCCATCCTTTAGTTAGGCCATCTGGAAGATGTGGCCTCAAGTTCACTATGGCAGGGAAAGGAGAAGGGAGAAGGTACACCAGCTCTTAGTGTTACATATCACTTTCACTCACAACCCATGGCCCAGAACTAGTCTGATGGCCCTGAAAAGTCAGGACTTGTAAGGGAAAACTTGAGATATTTGGTGCACCCATACTACTTTACCACAAAAATTGAAGCAGCATGTGGTGTCAAGGAATATTTTTATTTGTTGATTAGTTTGTTTTGTTTGTTTTTAAGGTGGGAGATATTAGAACACATTTGTTATCTGATGAAAATAGTCTAGGAAAGAGAGAGAGAGAGGTAGAAGCAGCAGAGAAGGAAAATTGTAGAAGACAAAATTCCATGAGAAGGTGGAAGGGGATGGAATCCAAAACACACAGGAAGGAACTGGCCTCTGACATTTTATCTGCTGAATCACTGTCATAAAAGGAGGCAATGGAGATTGGTTGAGGTATATTTATAGATTCGGTGATGGAAAGTTGAAGAAGTGCCCATTTGATGACTTCTACTTTGTCTTTGTAATATGGAAGCAAGGCTGTGCACTGAAACTCAACGGGTGGTGCACGGAGGGATGGAAGCCCAGGAGACTGAGGAGCATGGTAAAGACACGAAATAGTTTCTATGGAGAACTGAAGTCTTTTGCTTGACAACTTACTATTTTCAGCCATTTCCCCCAAATATTCTGCTCTCCAACCACCCTAAAATATTTAATATAACCCAAATATGCCATATATTGGTTCAGGTTCCATGATTTTGTTCTTGCTTTTTCTCCACCTAGACTCCTCCCCACCTTGTCTGCCTTGCAGACTTCCAGTCATCTTTCAGCTCTTGACTTAAGTAGGGACTCTTTTAAGAAGACTTTTCTGTTCCTCTAGAAAGAGTTGGTCCCCTCCTCGTCCTGTAATCCATGTCTTCCCATTAGACATGGATCATGAAACCTTTATTCTCAGAACCTAGCACAGAGCGTTGCACAAAATGCAGAGATGCTCATAATTGCTGTGGCCCAGCTGTAGGCATTTAGTAGAGTATACAGTATATTAAAGATATTGAATAAAGTTTGTCACTCTGAAAATCTGGTAGAAATCTAAACTTTAAATATTTAAAATATCATTCAAAATAGCAAAACAAGATAGAAATCAGCCCATATTTACTAAGGGAGGACCGGTGTTTTCTGCCACATAAGCAGCCAGTTCCAAGTCAGAAACACTGCAAATAACTAATTAAAACATCTTTCTGCTGTAATAAAAATAAAATGCCTTAAGCAGTCTAACCTGCTTTCCCCAACTCATTTAGCAACTTCCTTACTGTGTAAACGCCCTTTGCAAAATAGACACCAGCTTTGCAGAAGGTATTTTTGAATAATTGAAATATGAAAGCAAAAATTTTAAGGCATGCCATCTGTTTTGTTTTTCTTGGAGCCCAATGATTTTATCTTTCCTGAGATTCCAACCACCTCACCCTTTATAGAAATTCATTAACACTTCACTGCAGGGAGAAGGTGAACAGGAGAATCACAGCCATGGGATATAAAAAATATCTGCTTCTGCTCCAATTTCTGTATGCAAACCTCCCAATTAATCCAGGGTGTCTCTACCACTTCAAATGATTCTTCTCAGTTCTACAGGCTCTATGGGCAGGAAAACTTAGAGCTGGTTTCCAATTTGGCAACTCAATTTTTAACCAATCTACATTGACATGGTTATGTCTTCCCTACCGTTGCACAAATCCAATTGAAATTGCCACTATTTCGGCCATAAAGTGTTGCCATATTTCTCAAAATCAAATTGAAATCAAGGGTTCTAAAGTTTCCATCACCACGTGCATACCTGCACTTTATGAGGAAGCAATATATAATTAGTGGAGGCAGAATTGATGAGGCGCTTTCAAATGTATTTGGCTAAAGGCAAAATTTTAGAGCATAATCCTTTATCCCTCATTAAATTACAAAACTAAATGTCCCATCAAAAGTAGAGGAAGCCCCCTTTCCATGGGAAGCCTTGAAATGAAATGGTACCATGGAAAGAACACCAAGTACAATGTGAGAGCCTCAGGTTTCAGCAGTCCTCCCCTACCTAGCGTGCAATAGAGAGTGTCTCTGAGTCTTTTCCCCACGTGTGAAATAGGGGCATTGGACCTTTTGATTGCTAAGATCAATTTCAGCCCTATAATTTGAAGAAATGCAAAGTCTACCTAGATAACATTTATGTCTCCTTCTGAAACCTGTCTGTGTACCTTTCATATTACCCAGTGCTGTGAAACTCAATAGATGTTCGATAAATGGTGAATTAGCAAATGAATGCCTATTTGTAAGCAGGTGTATGAAGAATCTGTAGGAGTCAACGGAATGCAAGAAAATAGAAGAGAGAGGCAGGGATAATGGGTGGCTAAAAAGAATTAGAAAAAAACCAAGCAAATAAAACATTCACTTTAACATGCTTACCCACCTCTTCTGACTCACCTGCTACTTATTCTCTTTTCAGGTACTGTTTGCTCCTAAACCAGTAGTGAAGGAAACTTACGTATCAAAGTATCTGTTTTAGATAGTATTTAGTTCAGCTACCAGTGTCAGAAAATCCAAAATAATAGTGGCTTAATTGAGAAAAAAGACTAGTTCTCACTCACGTAAATCAGGCAGTTCAGAACTGGTGGTATATCTCCATGAGCATCAGTAATTCAGGCTCCCTCTGTTCTTTGATCTCTTATTCTTAAAAGGAAGATTCCACCTGCAGCGAAGATGGCTGACCTAGCTCCAGCATATCAGCATGCCAGAGCTGAGAGAATGAAAAGGAAAAGAAAAGTCTTGCCTTTCGTTGAGGACATATTACTTCCTCTTACAGACAAAGAACATAGTCACATGACCACACAGAGATACAAAGGAAGCTGAAAAGTTTAGCCTTTTTCTGGGAAACTGTTATTACCACTAATATTTGGGGACATGTCCATTACTATGAAGGAGGAGGAAAATGGATATTGAGGGACGATATCACCTGTTGGGTTTCTGGCCTAAGTCCAGAATCTCGTTCTGGGTTCAGAGGGAAAACTGTGAAATGGCTGTCAGGAATACCCAGCTTCCATTTTCTGTGTCCCTCTCACTCTTGTAATGATGACTTGTTTCCTCCTAGGCTTCTTTAATCTGGAGGAAACTAGACAAACTCTTCAATTTTAATCCAGTGGATGCTCAGTGTGGTATCTCTCCAAAAAATGTTTGCATTTTCAAAGAAAATCTTAAGAGGTCTCAACTTAAGCCTAGAAATGAAATAAATGTCTCATTAAATAAAGTCTCATTGAGTAAATGTCTCAATGAAGGAAAGGAGAATCTTAGGAGGCACACTTCCCTGAGGAACTCAAATGATCCCACTAAGCATCACCTAGTCCCTCTCGCAGTAGGACCAACCTTGCAGCACACTCATTCTTGGTTTTGTTCCAATAGTTCTTTGCTCCATCCTTCCACTGGGCCATGGTTTTATTCTTCCTATGTTCTTATTAAATGTTATAGAACTACACGATAAATAGCAGAGTTTTATTTTTATTCTAATACTCTAGTTAAATTTGATCTTCTAATTCCGAATGAAGATTATGGTTTGAGGTCATTGAAAACTTTAGGTTACAAGCTCACCAAAAATATAACTATCAAAATCTTATCAGACACTAATGTATGGACACTAATGTGCTCACATGCCATTAATAATATTAAATTTTAAATGAATAATAACTATGCTAATTAAAGTAACAATAATGAAATAAATGACATCAATTACTATAAAACATTCCAACTTATAGAAGAAATTCAGCCCTTAATATGTCCCACTGTGTGCAGCTAATGGAACAGAGAGATTACTTTTGATTCCATATTGTGAGTCACATACCATTCACTTGGTTCACTTCATAGCCACTGTGGTTTACAGGGTGAATTCCAGACTCTAAATTGAATAAAGAGCCTGACAGCTCTCCATATCTATAGAGTTCTACATGTTGAAAACAATGTAGACAGTTTAAAATTGTGCTAAAGCATCTGGTGGGTGTTATTTCATTTAAACATGGTACATTTTTCTCCTAAATTAAAAGACTGGCAAATTTTAGGATTCTTTTAAAGATATCACAGTTATGCTCATGAGTTGGAAATAACTGGGACACAGTTTCATGACCACCTAGTCCAGCAACAGTCAAATTCCTCAGAAAGCATTTGTTCAGGAGTCCCAAGACGACTCAATTCAGACTTGGTCAAAGACAAAGAATGGTACATAAAATGGGGGAAAGAAGGATATGAAAATATCTGGGAAGCTCTTAAAAGTACAAATTCCCAGCGTTCCATCTTGTAAAGGCATCGAGTGCAGGAATTTTCCTTTTTCTTAATTACAAAAAAATTAGGTGATTCTGATAGAGGGTGCAGTAGGCAGAATACTACCCCCACCCCCACGCCTCCCACCCCCGCACGCTAATCACTGGGACCTGTGACTATTTACCTTGCACGGAACAAGGAACTGTGATTACAGCAAAGGACTTTGAGATGGGGAAGAAGAGCCTGGATCATCCAAGTGGGCCCCGTATAATCACGAGTCCTTAGCTGTAGAGAAGCTTTCCCCGCTGGCGGCAGAGGGAGTCATGGCTGCAGAAGCCCAGCCAGAGAGATGCAGTGTCGTGGGCTTCGAAGATGGTGGCGGCAGGCCACAGAACAAGAAATGTGGGTGGCTTCTAGAAGCTATACAAGGCAACGGAACAGATTTTTCTTTTCCCCTTAGAGCCTCCAGAAAGGAAGGCAGCCCTGCTGACACCTTGATTTTAGCCCAGTGAGGCGTGTGCTGGACTGCTAACCTGAAGAGCTGTAAGGTAAGCAGTTTGTGTTGTTTTAATCCATTAATTTTTGATAATTTGTGACAGCAACAACAGGAAACTAATACATAGGTGGTCTGAGAACCACACTTTGAACTTCTATTAAGCATTCAAAAATACTAAAACAAAATCAAATGACATTTGAGTAGAGTGTGGCCTATTCCTCAAAAGGGAAAACATATTCTTGAGTGTTCAATGATTATTTAAATTCAGTGATCGGGGTGCTATTTTGTCTTATGATATGGTTCCAAAGCATATGTAAATCATGTTCTTCAACTTTATCAAAAACTGAAAAATGAAAGAAGGGAGACGTGGATGAGGAACAAGAGAAAGAATATACTAGGTTGGAAGGGAATGGGAGGAAACTAAAGATGAGAAAAGAAGGGGAGACTTCTGTGTAATTTCATTGGGGTAAACAGCCTGAGAAAGGATTTTAATGCCTTCATGTTATAAACAAATACAAGGCCTGCCAAGCTAAGAAAAGAAGATCATGAAGTGGCCTAATGGCCACAGCTGTTCTGCACTGTAGGATGTTTTTCTGAATATGCCGCCTCTATTATGTCCTACCAAGCACACGTGCACCAGTCATTTTTCTTCTGTTCTAAATTTGGCTCACACTCGCTATTCCATTTTCAATCAAAAATGCTTGCTTCTATCATCTCCAGACATTTTGATTTTTTCACGTCTGTAATAAAGTCTCTGAATCTGTTAAATACTATGTATTTCTCAAGTTCTGGATTCCAAATCAATACATTTTAAAACCCACTAACGCAACCAAGTTTTGTTCTCTCTTCTCTAGGGCATAAGCACAACTGTAAATGAGCTGAAGTAGGTTTTTGAGTGGAGCGTTTTTTTATCTTGCAAGAGGCTATCTTGAGTCCCCTGGGTTGGAAAACCCCGGGCCATGTGGAAAGCTCTTAAATTGTTTGTAAGGCCCAGGCTGGGATAATTTGGGGAGCATGTGGTGGTTTGAATTTCCGTATGTCAAAGCCAAAGATTAGATTCAGAAAAAGTGGCAGTTTAAACATGTACTAGTTAATATGTAGGTGACATAACTCTCCAGCTTGGTAAGAGCGAGGAGTCTGGGTATTGACCTTGCTGGACCTCAGCCTTGATCCAGCTAAATATGCCACCAACTCCATGTGTTCTGTCTTGGGGAAGCCTTCTTCCTTCCACTGGATTTTTTTCTGATAGAATACTCTCATTTGCCAAAAATAAGGCAATGCTCATTACCACGTTTATAAAAGTACCTTATACCTGCTGACACGCTAATCCACAGGGATCTTGCCTCCCATAAAGTTCCGTTCTCTGTTAATATCTCTGGTTACCTTTCTCACGTTATTTCTCCTCCATACCACTCATCCTGGGCTCCAGCCTCAATAATCACTATGTCAGAGCCTTACGGGTAATCCACAGAGCTTCCTCATCACCCAGAGTTTCTCCTCCTGTGTTCTAAACTCTCAGGAGGCCCTAAGGAAGGAAGTAAAGAGCAAGCCAGGATCCAAAGGAGGCCCCCAGCCCAGTTGCCTTTACAATATGGCCCAAGAATTCCATTTACCAAAAGCAGTCAGATTTGGATTTTTTTAAAAAAACCTTTTAAGGCTATTGATGCAGATACAGGGAAGAAATTAAAAGGTGTTCATTCTTTTGAACTAAACTAAGCATGAACAGAAGGTATTTCTTCATGGGATGGAAAACGCTTTTTTAGCTTTAATTGAAGCTAAAAGTCAAGCACAGATGATAAGCAAGAAAATGAAGTGTTACAGTGAGGAGCAGCCAGAGCAGCGTGGCAGTCTCCCTTCAAAGAAATGGGTGATGTTGACACTGCTGACAGTATGTGTCACCCTTCCCTATGTAGCCCATGCAAGAGGGAGAGGAATGAACAATAATTGGGTCAATGATTTGAATATAAAAGATGAAACCATAAAAGTTCTGAAAGGAACAACACAGAATGTGGTGAGGTGGTGGTGGTGATTTTGTCATGAAGAAGCATTTCTATGTGTTTTTTACATTTTTTTAATGAAAACTTTCAAATATATAGGGTGGTAGGCAGAACAGTCCCCCAGAGGCATCTGCACCCTAATTCCTGGCTCCTGTGATAATATTACCTTATAAAGCAAAAGGGATTTTGCAGATATAACTGAAGTATTGGATTTTAAAATGAGACTACCTTGGATTATCCAGGTGGACCCAATCTAGTCACATGAGCCTGTAAAAGCAGAGAACTTTCTCTGCCTGGAGTGAGTGATGTGGCAGAAGGAGAAGTC
This sequence comes from Equus quagga, assembly GCF_021613505.1. NCBI lineage: Eukaryota > Metazoa > Chordata > Mammalia > Perissodactyla > Equidae > Equus > Equus quagga. The sequence continues at coordinate 7,883,616 of NC_060267.1, read as the reverse complement.
GGAGAGATTGAAAGTGTGAGAGGGATTTGACCCACCCTCGCTGAAGGGAGGCCATGTGCAAAGCATTCGAAGGAATGCAGCAGCCTCTAGGAGAAAAGCCTCGGTTCAGCTGACAGCCAGCAAGGAAACTGGGGGCTCAGTCCTATAAGTGCAAGGAATGAATTTGGCCAACAACCTGATGCCCCTGGAAGCAAATTCACCCCCCTAAACCTTGAGAAAGGAACTCTGCCCCGCTGGCTGATTGAATCTGGTTTTGTGATGCTGTCAGCAGAGGTCCCAGTTGAACAGCTCCGTATCAGGTCTTCTGATCTACATACTGTGAGATGACAAATTACAGAAGCAATAGAAAACTAATCCATAGCAACAAAAAAATTTAAGTGCAATAGACATCTATATGCCCTCTGCTTAGATTCAACAATTCTAAACATTTTGTCATATTACTTTATTTGTTTATCTTGTTTAATCATTTCAAAGTGAGTTATATAAGATCTGACGTCACCACTAAATACTTGATCATGCATCTCCAAAAAATAAGGATACTTTCCTATATAACTACAATATCATTATCACGATTAACAAAATTGAAAATACAATCAGTTCTGCTATAATGCTTATTCTGAAATCATGAATTTGTTTCAACATAATTAATAGGGAACAATTTGAGCACAAGAGAATTTTGAATTTATGATTTTTGTCAGCAAGCTATAAATACTTACAGTTCTTCGATTTGGAACAGAAGCCCATCAAATATCACAGATTGCATTTGGTTGTTATGTCTCTTAAATCTTTTTATTTAGAAGAGCATATACTTTTTTTTATGACACTGATTTTTTTAAAAATCAGGTCAAGTTGTCGTAATAGAATGTCTTATTGTTTCTGGATATATCTGATTATTTCCTCATGACTTAATTTAACTTGTTTCTCTCTCCCTTATATTTTCTGTAAAATATTAGATCCAGTGACCTAATTAGAGTCGGGTGAGATATTTCTGGACGAATAACCTGTAGGCAATAACTGCAAACCTGCCTTCTTCCCTCCCTCATCTCCTTTCTTTTATCGACTGGATCTATTCGCTGCTGTCTAGATTTTCAGAATGAGTTAGGTATAATAGGAATATGGCATTTCTAAGAATGTAACAAAACTCAGAAGCCATAAAAGAGAATATTAGTATAAAAGGGCTATAATTTTTAAAGGTATGCATCATAAAATTATGATAAAGTCAAAAGAAAACATCGGAAAGAAATATTTATTACTCAAATCATAGAAAATGGCAAATTTTCCTAAAGGAAAAATCTCCTATAAATCACTAAGTAAAAGACCAAAACTGCAGTGGAAAAGGAGAAAAACAAAAAGCTCTCACTATAGAGAAATGCAAATGACTCTGAAACCTAATATGCTCCACAACATTCATCTTACCTATCCAATTGCCAAAGATCAAAGATGTACGAATGTGCAGTTTTAATCTATGTATAATAATATGTATAAGTTATATAAATACATTGACATTGAAGTGATGTGGAGAAACAGATGTTCTCATGTGTTGCTACTGGAAGTTGAAATTGGTACAACCTTTCTTGAAGGCCATTTGGTAATGATTATCAAAATTAAAAATCCACATACTCTTTGACCCAACAGTTCTCCTTTTAAGAATTTAGCCTATGGATGCTCTTACGTAAATTTGAAACTAACTTGTTCAACAAACAATATTATTTATTTCAATTACCTTTTCAATCAGAAAAATTAGAAATGATCTAAATGTCAATTAATTGGGATTAAATGTCGATTTGGGCAGGCTTATAAAGTGGAATACTATGCAATAATGGAAATGAATGAGGCATAATAATTATAATTAATTTTATAGACATAGTGAAAAAGCAACATGCAGAACAGTGCATATACGTCAGAGCTGGTATTTATTAAAAATGCAGGTGTATATACACAAGCGCGTGCACACACATTACAACATATACTGGTGTGTATTTGCTTGTATATGAATAGACTGTCTACAAAAATAACTGATAGCAGTCAGCCCCTGGGTTCAGAACTGTGTGGCTGGAAAGAATGGCTAGAAAGAACCTTTTACTGTATATTCTTGTGTACTTGGTAAATGTTATGCTTTTTGGATATATTACCCATCCAAAAATTAAAATAAAATACACACGTGACAAAGAGATCACCCAATGAGTGAATCTAGTAGAGAGGAGAAATTCAAGAACTTTATTCTCTCACAGTTCTGGAGGCTAGAACTCAGAGATCAAGCTGTCAGAAGGGCCGGGCTCGCCCTGAAGGCTCTAGGAAAGAATCGTTTCTTGCTTCTTCTAGCTTGCAGTGGCCTTGGATGTTCCTCGGGTTATGAGAGAATACCTCCAATCTCTGCCTTCGTCTTTACACTACCCTCTTTGTGCGTGTCTCTGTGTTTCTCCAAGTTCTCTTCTTGTAAGGATGTTAATCATCGGATTTAGGCCACACACCCCCAACCCCAGGGTGACTTCATCTCAAGATGCTTAATTACATCTGCAAACACCCCATTTCCAAAAAAGGTCACATTCTGTGGTTTCAGGCCGACATGAATTTGGAGGGGACACTATTCAACCCACTGCACACTCCTACTAGGGGAGCTGCGAAGTATAGCATTTGTTCTGGGCAGCCTCGGATTCAGTGAAAATTGAGGGTTCTGTTGCTGTGAGAAAGGAGGCGGAACTGAGTTGGAGGGAACAAGCTGTCTCTGCCTCACTGCACTAGCTTGGCTTTATTTTCACCTCACTGGCTGCTCCTTTTCAGTCCTTATAAGTTTTCTTTCCTTTTATCAAACTCTAAATGTTGGAGGGCCTCAGATCTCAGTTCTTGAATTTCTCTAACTTTGTGATTTCCCTGTATGATGATGTTTATATCCAAAATCCACAAGACTCTAGCCTCACGTCATGCCCATCACGCTCTCATCATTGTTCCCAAGCCAGGGCCATGGAGTGTCTCCCATCCTAGTCTAGGAAAAGGGTGCCTCCAGTTCAGCCTGGAGCCATGCAGTGCAGTCTGTGCAGCCTACTTGGCAGCCCTCAGACTGGCCACACATCTTTTGATTTCCAGCGCATTCATTCTGGTGCCTTTCACTTGTTCTTTTCCCTCTATCTGGAGTGCTTCCAACTCTTCGTCTGCCTTGTTCAAACTCATCCTTCAACTGTCAGCTAAATATAGCTTCTGGGAGAAGATTTCCCCACCTACTGCAATTTAAGCTATGTCTTTCTATTATATACTCACATGGCTCTGTATGCTTTTCCATCATAGCACTTATTTATTTCCATTAAATTGAATTCATCATTTATGCAAATGCATATTTAATGAAAGGCAGCATGCGAGAGTGATTAAGAACACAGGCTCTGAAACCAGACCAGCCAGCTTTAAATCCTGACTCGTAGCTCTGTGGCCTTGGACAAATTGCTTGACTATCCTCAGCTTCCTCATCTGTAAAATGGGATAATTTAGTACATACCTGATGAGGTGATTGTGGGCCCACGGATTAAGGATATGAATGTCTCTAAACGTAGAGTCATGTGAAGGAATACACCTGACACACATCATGGCACATGACTCAGCCATGGAATAATTATATGTGAGCAGAAAGATGTTCATCAACTGTGTGAATGACACAACTATAAATTATTTCATTTTGTAATTGCAGATGATTTGGGGGCAGTTTTGCATATTTGGTTAGCATATATGTTCCTTTTAAAAAGGTTCTGTGTACGTGTGTGGAAGATACCATAAATTGGCTCAGACACCCAATTCCTATTTTTTCCCCTTGTCTTGCCCAAAATACAGGCTTAAATGCAGAATACTAGGATTCTAAGCTTTCCAGCAGCCAGAAGTGGCCAGCAGACCAAGTTCTGGCTACTGACAAGAGTGCAGAAATCCCTGGGAGGGCTTTCCTCCCCAAATCAAAAGACAAATCCTTACAGGGAGAAGGCCTGGGTGGTGTGTTATTTAACCCTTTGCTGAGTTTCCCTGGCCCGAATTCAGATGTGATGCCTAGGGGTGAAGCAGCCTTTTGTACCCTGATGAGATCCAAAGCTACATGCTGAAGAATGATAGAGCAAGAGAATGGAAAGAGCCAGGTTCCTTGGTGACTTTCCTTGTGTGGTTATAGCAGCCCTGGGTAGCCATGTTGGACTTCTTGTGTGAGAAACATTAAGTCTGAAATGTTGCATATACAGACAGAACTCTGATCCACATACAAAGCCCGGGAAGTCAAACTGCAACCTGCAGCAATGGGCCCAGAATGGTCAGGACCTTGTCAATTATTTTTGTTCCGCCTCCTCCCTCTAGCTCAGGGCCAACCAAAGAAACCCAATATTTCCCTCCAAACCAGTCACATAAGAAGCCCTATATCTGATTGGCCCACTTCCAGCTTCCCCACACCAATCAGGACACACATAAAACCTTGCCTTTTTTCATTATAGATCTTTCCCACTCCTCTAATTACCTTTGAGTCTCTGCCAAGTGCAAATGATGGTGTCTGACTCTCTTGCTGTAGAAAGTTCTGAATAAATAGCCTCTGTTCTCATTTGGATGGTCTTCATTTGTTTCATACCTTATATTTGTTTAAACATCTGTTTGCCAGCTTTTCTGTTACTCAAAGTTTAAGTGAAATCCTGATGCACCAGTTTTGTTTCTATTTTTAATGGTCTACTTATCATATTTTGCTAAAAAGGGGAAGAAGTGTATTGCACAGTGCAGTGTTTCTCAAACTTCACTGTGCATATAAACGTCTTGGGTTTCTGATGTAGTGTGTCTTGAGGAAGGCCCAAGACTCTATTTCTAACAAGCTCCCAGGTGATAGCAATGCCAGTGGTGTGAGGACCACACTTACAGCGCAAGGCTATAGTGTATATCTTCCAGCAAGCATTAAACAACAACAACGAAGATAACCAACAATGAAAATAACCATTTTCCTCTTTGTATTAGGGGGCGAGGGATGCCAGAAAGGTATCTGAGTCCAGCCAAAGAAGTGATCATGGTTTTTCATTTCTCCTTGCCCCCAATCTTTCGTGTGGTGTCTGGGGCTCCCTCTGGGCAGACAAAGTCAGAAAGAGTTTATCAAAATGTACTAGAGGACTAGAGATCCAATCTGAATGCCTCACTCAAACATCCTTTCTTGTGAAATGAGATGGGAAACTGTGCTTGACAGCCTGGGTGCTGCTGTCCTTGACCACCCAACGGTCACACAATCTGGTCCTCCAGTATCAAAATGATGATACAGCAGTGCTTTGGTAATGAGGTGAAAAATGTTTTTAGAATTAGCCTGCAAAGTGCTGAGTCTCCAACAGATAAATACGAGAATGAAAGATAAGGGTATTCAACATCAAATATTCTTTCACTATATGCCACATTTTTTACATTCAAAACAAACATGCAGCATTTCCCAAACCACTCCCTTATACAAACACCATAGAAGAAAAACAAAGAGAGGCTCTCCACCGTAAGTAACAAGTCTGTTTATCAACATCACAGGAAGGTGTGCTCTGAATTTATGAGGGGGCTTTTACTTTTTGAAAATTTAGAAAGACCAAGCCTGAACCCTTGTTTGAACATCTTCACCAAAGGCCTTGTCAACAGAAGAAATAAGATCCTTAAATCCAATAGTTATCTTTTTTTCTGGATATCTTGAAATGCATGAAATTCAAATAGTTTTCTACAACTCCCAGTAGCCATAGAGGCGACTTTCAGTCTCAGTTAATTTTGTGCTAACTTTCTTTTAGAAACTCTGTGAACATTTAGAACATTGTTTTGAAAACTATAAATCAGACTGCCTGCTCAGTTCATAGAAAATAAAGCCACCATTATACCCCCTCCCCGGCACCTGGAGATCTGTAACACCCACCGAAAGAGTGAAAGGCTATTGTATCTCCCGATATCTGACAAATGGATATAAAGCGAGTACTAGCAATTAAATCTTGTGCTCTGATAGCACAACAAATATAAATCTAAGAATAATACACGGCAGATGACCAGGACAGCCTAATGTCTCCCTTGACTAACTTTGCTTGACTCAAATTTACGTGCACTTCTTGACTCTAGGTCCTGACCTCCCTTTTCTTATAGAATTTACTTAGAAAATTTGCCATTATTAGTTCTCTGTCCTTTTGAGATGTAAATCTTCTTAAAAGTTTCTTACCAGTGTTACAACCTAGAGATGTCTTTCTGAAGAACCTGGGAGCATCCCTTGAAATGAAATCATTACGGAAGTTAGAGCCCCTGTCTTCCAGCCTCTGTGGGAGGGTAGGTGTCTAACTTCTGCGGGATCCCTGTTCCAAGTTGTAAAACTACCTCCTTCATGAAGGTAAAAGAAAGTTTGCTTATATTTTGGGTAAGCCAATTAGCAAATACAGGCAGACTAAGATTCCTTTCACCTCATCTCTTAAAAACTCCCCAGCCCTGCATTTAGGCTGAGTTGAACTCAGGCTGTGTTCTGGCCTGTCTCCCCAAGTGCAATAGTCTTGAATGAAGTCTTACTTTCCTGTTCAACTCGATCCAGTGCAATTTTCTCTTTGACATAGACAAACATTCAATTGTGTAATTTACTACTAACCAAATATACCCATGTTCTCTGCCACCTTCACAATGAAAGAAATGTAATAAGAGGGGCAGTTTTCCGGGTAGTACTAACAACCACCACCAGCAAATGATGAGCCTGCTGGATTGGAAGAAGGTACCAATGAGTTTATTAAATCTCACAACAAATATGTTAGGTTTATATACCAGATTGGAGTTAAGATGTAAGAAAATAGAGATACAGAGAAGAGAGGCACACTCCTCACCATCACATACTGCCACACTCTGCTTTAAAGGAGTCTGGAATGTAAATCAAAAATTGTAATTCTGTATGGTAATTGCTTTCAGAGGAGCACATGCACTAAGTCTTTAGAAGGTCAAAGAGGAGTATCTAATTTAGATTGGGGAGGTTTTAGAGAGCAAGTGACATTTTAATTACAATGTGAAGGATCAGTAGGTATTAACCAGGCAGAAAGAGAATAGTTGATGTAGACAGCAGGAACAACATGCACAAGCCCTGGAAACACGAGGAGGCAAAGCATGATCTGAGATGATGCGTAGTTTAGTCAGTGGCTGGTTCATAAGGTGTGTGTGGAACACTTAACTCTTTTTTTCCTCCACCCCACAACACATACTTTAGCAAGTGCTTCCAATTCAACTTCCAAAACAAAAGCTATCTGTCCACTTCTCTTCCTCTCTACCCTACTAAAGTTAACTTTGAAAAGTGGAAGAAATTTCAAGATTTCCACTTCAGAGGCTCAAAATTGAGCCTCTGTTGCTTGAGGAAGGTCATAAGACTAGTAAAATGGCTGGCATAAAGTGCAACCACTTTCATTACCTCCATCATTACCGCCACGGCCCAGCCACCATATCTTTCACTTGGTTCATTCCAACAGCTTCCTAACTAAAATCCTCTAAAAATGAAAATCACATGTCACACTCTTGGTTAAATATTTGCAGTTGCTTCCCATTGTCCTTAGAATAAAATCTGTGCTTTCTCTGTTTGAGGGGAGGAAAAATACGTCTGTTCTACTTCTCTGATTTCATAATGGGTTTTACCAAAATATTCTTAGGCTTTTGCTCCATGTTAAAATCTTCCCCATGGAGGTATCTTTAGTTACTGGATCAATAAATTGAGAGAGGAACTGGACACAGATGGCAGCCCCTCCCTTCTCCTTGGGATCTATGAGTTTGCAGACAACTTGTCCATAGGTCTGCAATCTGCCAAGCAGAGAAACAGCCCTGGCCTTGGTGGAGATTTTCGCATATTGGCTCCTTGTTTAGGGTTGCATCTCATCCTGTCTAAAGTAAGCCCTCTTGGTACATAGTTGTATATCCTAATCGTAAGTCATTCTTGTTCTTCTATGTGGGATGCTGCCACAGCATGGCTTGATGGGCAGTGTGTAGGTCTGTGCCCAGGATCTATACTGGTGGACCCCGGGTCACCGAAACAGAGCACATCAACTTAACCACTCAGCTACAGGACCAGCCCGTTTTATTTGTTCTTATTGAGATATAATTCACATGCCATAAAATTGATCTTTTAAACTGTACAATTTAGTGATTTTTTGACATATTCACAGCATCATGCAACCATCATCACTGTCTAATTCCAGAACGTTTTCATCACCCTGAAAAGAAACCATGTCCCCAGGAGCAGTCACTCCCCATCCCCCCTCCTGGAGCCTCTGGCAACCACTAATCTACTTTCTGTCTCTATGGATTTACCTATTATAGATATTTCATAAAACATGCAGCCTTTTGTGTCTGGCTTCTTTCATTGGACATAATGCTTTCAAGGTTCATCACTTTGTAGCATGTGTCAGGACTGCATTCCTTTTTATGGCCAAATAATATTTCATTGTGTGGATGGACTGTGTTCTGTTTATCTGTTCATCAAGAGCCAGCATTTTTAAGAGCTGCATAATATCCCCTACTATTTGTTACAGGTGGTTTTCAAGTGGGATTCATTTGCTGACTTGCTGCTTCCTTGAGGTGTTTTCTTGGCTTTCATCATCCTCACTTTCTTCTCCTCCCTCCTGAGGGAGATACACATAGTGTGAGCACAGGGCCAGGGGCAGCAGAAGGCTCTGCTTGTTTAACGCAAGGGTCGTTATCAGCAGAACCTTCTCTTTCATATAAAATAAATTTTACTGGCTTTTTTTAAAATTGAGGTCATAATGGTTTATAACATTGTGAAATTTCAGGTGTACATTATTACTCATCAGCATTCCATATAAACTGCATTGCACTCGCCACCAATAGTCTAATTTTTATTGATCAGAATATATACCAGTCCCTTTACTCCTTTTGCCCACCCCCCGAACCCCCTTCCCCTCTGGTAACTACTAATCTGTTCTCTTTGTCCATGTGTTTGTTTACCTTCTACTTATGAGTGAAATCATATGATGTTTGTCTTTCCCTGTCTGGTGTATTTCACTTAATGTAATAGCCTCAAGTTTCATCCATGTTGTTGAAAATGGGACGATTTTGTCTTTTTATATGGCTAAGTAGTACTCCATTATGTGTATATACCACATCTTCTTTATCCATTCCTCAGTTGATAGGCACTTGGGTTGCTCCCACATCTTAACTATTGTGAATAATACTGCAATGAACATAGGGATGCATAAGTCTCTTTGAATTGTTGATTTCAAGTTCTTTGGATAAACACTCAGTAGTGGGGTAGCTGGGTCATACAGCATTTCTATTTTTAATTTTTTGAGAAATCTCCATACTGTTTTCCGTGGTGGCTGCACCAGTTTGCATTCCCACCAGTAGTGTATGAGGCTTCCCTTTCCTCCACAACCTCTCCAATATTTGTTATTTTTTGTCTTGGTGATTATATCCATTCTAACAGGTGTAAGGTGATAGCTTAGTGTAGTTTTGATTTGCATTTCCCTCATGATTAGTGATGTTGAATATCTTTTCATGTCCCTTTTGGCCAACTGTATATCTTCTTTGGAAAAATGTCTGTTCATATCCTCTGCCCATTTTTTGATCAGGTTGTTTGTTTTTTTGTTGTTCAGTTGTGTGAGTTCTTTATATATTTTAGAGATTAACCTCTTGTCGGATATATGAATTGTAAATGTTTTCTCCAAGTTCGTGGGTTGTCTTTTTATTTTGATCCTGGTTCCTTTGCCTTGCAGAAGCTCTTCATTCTGATGAAGTCCCACTTATTTATTTTTTCTTTTGTTTCCCTTGTCCAAGTAGACTTTGTATTCGAGAAGATCCTTCTAAGACCAAGGTCATAGAGAGTACTGCCTATATTTTCTTCTAGGAGTTTTAGGATTTCTGTTCTTACTTTTAAGTCTTTGATCCATTTTGAGTTAATTTTTGCATATGGTTGAAAGATAATGGTCTACTTTCATTCTTTTGCATGTGGCTGTCCAGTTTACCCAACACCATTTCGTGAAGAGACTTTCCTTTCTCCATTGTATGTTCATTGTTCCTTTGTCAAGGATTAGCTGTCCATGGATGTGTGGTTTTTATTTCTGGGCTTTCAATTCTGTTCCATTGGTCTGTGGGTCTGTTTTTGTGCCAGTACCATGATGTTTTGATTACTATAGCTTTGTAGTTTATTTTGAAGTCAGGGATTGTGATGCCTCCAGCTCTGTTCTTTGTTCTCGGGATTGCTTTAGCTATTCGGGGTGTTTTGTGTCCCACATGAATTTTAGGATTCTTTGTCCTATTCCCACAAAGAATGTATTGCGATTCTGATTGAGATTGCATTGAATCTGTAGATTGCTTTAGGTAGTACGGACATTTTAACTATATTTATTTTTTCACTCCATGTGCATGGAATATCTTTCCATTTCTTTATGTCATCATCAATTTCCTTCAGTAATATCTTACAGTTTTCATTCTATAGGTCTTTCACCTCCTTGGTTAAATTTATTCCTAGATGTTTTATTCTTTTTTGTGATTGTAAATGGGATTGTATTCTTGAGTTCTCTTTCTGTTATTAGAGTACAGAGATGCAACTGGTTTTTGTAAGTTGATTTTGTACCCTGCAACTTTGCTGTAGTTGTTGATTATTTCTAATAGTTTACAACAGATTTTTTAGGATTTTCTATATATAAAATCATGTCATCTACAAACAGCAAGGATTTCACTTCTTCATTGTCTATTTGGACTCCTTTTATTTGTTTTCCTTGCCTAATTGCTCTGGCCAAAACCTCCAGTAATATGTTTAATAGGAGTGGCGAGAGTGGACATCTTTGTCTTGTTCTTGTTCTCAGAGTTATTGCTTCCCATTTTTCCCCACTGAGTATGATGTTGCCTGTGGATTTGTCATATTTGGCCTCTATTATGTTGAGGTACTTTCTTTCTATACCCATTTTATTGAGGGTTTTTATTGTAAATGGCTGTTGGATCTTGTCAAATGTTTTCTCTGCATCTATTGAGATGATCATATGGTTTTTATTCCTCATTTTGTTAATGCAGTGTATCACATTGATTGACTTGCAGATGTTGAACTGTCTCTGTGTCCCTGGTATAAATACCGCTTGATCATGGTGTATGATCTTTTTAATGTTTTGCTGTATTTAGTTTGCCAATATTATGTTGAGGATGTTTGTGTCTATGTTCATTAGTGATATTTGCCTGTAATTTTCCTTCTTTGCATTGTCCTTGTCTGGCTTTGGTATCAGGGTGATGTTGGCCTCAGAGAATGTGTTAGGAAGTCTTCCATCTTCCTCAATTTTTTGGAATAGTTTGAGGATAGCTGTTAAATCTTCTTGTGATTAGTCTACTCAGATTCTCTATTTCTTATTTGTTCAGTTTTGGGAGGTTGTATGAGTTTAAGCATTTATCCATTTCTTCTAGATTGTCCAATTTGTTGGCATATAGTTTTTCATAGTATTCTCTTATAATCCTTTATATTTCTGTGATATCTGTTGTAATTTCTCCTCTTTATTTCTAATTTTATTTATTTTAGCCTTCTCTCTTTTTTCCTTAGTCAGTCTGGCTAAAGGTTTGTCAATTTTGTTTATCTTCTCAAAGAACCAGCTCTTAGTTTCATTGATCTTTTCTACTGTTTTTTAGTCTCTATTTCATTTATTTCTGCTCTAATTTTTATTACTTCCCTCCTTCTGGTGACTTTGGGCTTTATTCTTCTTTTTCTAATTCTGTTGAGTGTAGTTTGAGATTGCTTATTTGAGATTATTCTTGTTTTTTAAAGTGGGCCCATATTGCTATGAATTTCCCTTTAGGACTAGTTTTGCTGCATCCCATATGAATTGGTGTGGTGTATTTTCATTTTCATTAGTCTCTAGATAGTTTTTTATTTCTCCTTTAATTTCTTCAGTGATCCATTGGTTGTTCAGTAACATGTTGTTTAGTCTCCATGTATTTGTCATTTTCCAAGTTTTATTCTTATAGCTGATTTCTAGTTTCATAGCATATGGTCGGAAAAGGTGCTTGATATGATTTCAATCTTTTTAAATTTATTGAGGCTTGCCTTGTTTCCCAAATTATGGCGTACCCTTGGGAATGTTCCATGTGCACTTGAGAAGAATGTGTATTCTTCTGTTTTTGGATGGAGTGCTCTCTAGATATCTATTAAGTTCATCTGGTCTAGTTTTTCATTTAAATCCATTATTTTCCTGTTGAAATTCTGTCTGGACGATCCATCCATTAATGTAGGTGGGGTGTTGAGGTCCCCTACTATTATTATGTTGCTATTAATTTCTCTCTTTAGGTCTGTTAATAGTTCCTTTATGTACTTTGTGCTCCTCTGTTAGATGCATATATATTCATAAGTGTTACGTCCTCTTGGTGGAATGTCCTTTTTATCATTATATAGTGCCCCTCTTTGTCTCTCATTGTCTTTTTTATCTTGAAATTTGCTTTGTCTGATATAAGTATGGCAACATCTGCTTTCTTTGTTAGCCATTTGCTTGGAGTATTTTCTTTCATGCCTTCACTTTGAGTCTGTGTTTGTCTTTAGAGCCAAGGTGTGTTTCCTGGAGGCAGCATGTTGTTGGGTCTTGTTTTTTAATCCATCTAGCTATTCTGTGTCTTTTGATTAGAGAATTCAATCCATTTACATTTAGAGTGATTATTGATATATGAGGATCTAATACTATCATTTTCTATCTTGTTTTCCAGTGGTTCTATATTTATCTCGTTTCTCTTCCTGTGTATTTCTGACTGCCATTTCAGGTTGATGATTTTTCTATGATGGTTTTCTCAGTTTTCTCTTTATTTGTGACTCTTCTGATTGTTTTGCTGTTGTTGTTTAGTGGTTACCATTAGGTTTGTATAAAAAAGGTCATAGATGAGATTGTCCATTTTCTGATAGCCTCTTATTACCATTAAGCAAGTTCCATTAACCTAAGCAAGTTCCATCTCTTTCACCTTCCCTGTCTGTTATTGTTCTCACAAATTATCCCATTTATTGTTGTGAGTTAGTGGTTAAAATAATCTGTTTATAGTTATTTTTGATGCTTTCCTTTCCTTTATCTTCAATGTTATAATTAAGAGTTTGCTAACCTGTTCTAATAGGGAGCTGCAATTTTCTGATTTTGTCTATTTATCTCCTTGCTCAAGGTGTTGTAAACCTTTTCCTTTTTGTTTCAGGCAAGGCATTCTTGATAATTTCTTGTAGGGGGGTTTTATGGCAATGAAATCCCTCAGCTCTTGTTTATCTGGGAAATTTTTTATTTCTCCATCATATCTGAAGGATAGTTTCAATGGATAGAGCATACTTAGCTGGAAGATTTTGTCTTTTGTTATTTTGAATATATCATTCCACTCTCTCCTAGCCTGTAAGGTTTCTGCTGAGAAATACCCTGAAAGCCTGATAGAGGTTCCTTTGTAGATTATTCTCTTCTAGCTTGCTGTCTTTAATATTTTTTCTTTGTCATGGACTTTTGCCAGTTTTGCTAATATATGCCTTGGCAAAGGCCTTTTTGCATTGATGTAACTAGGAGTTCTGTTTACTTCATTCACTTGTAATTCCAGTAATTTCCCCAGGTTTGGGAAGTTCTCAGCTATTATTTCTTTGTATAAGCTCTCTGCTCCTTTCTCCCTCTCTTCTCCTTCTTGAATACCTATAATCTTTATGTTGCATTTCATAATTGAGTCAGATATTTCCTGGAGACCTTCTTTTCTTTTTTTTAAGTCTTAGTTCTCTCTCCTCCTCGACCTGAATCATTTCTATATTTCTGTCCTCTAAATTACTAATTCTGTCCTACATAATGTCAGTTCTGTTTCTTAAATTGTGTTGTTCACCTCCAATATTTCTGTTTGCTTTTTTTTTTTTTTGGACTTTCAATATGTTTTGTGAAGAATTCCTTCTGATCATTAATTTATTCCTGAGTTCATTGAACTGTCTTCCTGAGTTTTCTTTTAATTCATTGAGTTTCTTTATAATAACTATTTTCAATTCTCTGCCATTTAGATTGTAAATTTCTGTGACTTCAGGATTATTTTCTGTCTTGTCACTTTCCTTCTGATCTGGAGTGTTAATGTGTTTCTTCATAGTGTCTGATGAAGTGGACCTTTGCCAGCTCATAGCGGTGGTATCTGTTCACATATTCCACCTGCCACCGCTGGAGGGTGGGGGGCAGGAGCTGTGTTTTCTGAACTCACCCTGTCCAATGGAAGTTGGGCCAATAGGGCTTGTCTGTGCCTGCCCACTGGCTGCCACTGCCCGGTGGGTCACAGACATAGGCAAAGGCACGCTGGTGCAGATCTACTGCCCTGGCTGACCTGCCAAGCTGGTCAGGCACATGGGAGGGGAGGGGAGGGAAGGGTTACTTTCTTTCATGCATGCAAGCCTGCTCTGCACTCACTGGTGGCCCACCCATGCTGCTTGGTTTGGTGAAGGCACCCATGCAGTGGCTGAGTCACATCAGTGTGGAGTGTTCCTGTGATCTGGGATGCAACTCCAAAAGCAAAAGCATTCCCACAGAGGCCTGCCTGTTCCCCCATCTCCTCTTAGAGTCAGGTGCCAGCTGCTGCATGCGGTCCCTCACCCTAGATCATTGCCATGGGGAGGGAGAGTAGATCCATTCACCTTCTTCCACTTCTCAGGGATCCAGTACCCCCACCTTCATAAATATGGCCACATGGATCTCTCAGACATCCTGTGGTGGTGTGTGGGTTTCCTCTATTGGTTAATGGACATCCTTTTGGTTGTATCTTAGGAAGTAGAGACTAAGGGAACAACTCACTCCACCATGATACTGATCTCACTCTCTTATTTTTTTTCTTACATCACTCAGCACCTGACATCTTCATCATTTATGTTTGGGTTTTGTGGGGATTTTTTGTCTCCTTGCATTGGAATGTAAATCTATAATAGCAGAAAGTTCTTCCTTCTTGTATACTCCTATATGTCCAAAACCTAAAACCACACCTGGCACATGTAGACAAACAATTGTTAAATACATGAAATCTATGGAAGCAAAGACAGGCTAGATAATGAAAGACATTTGTGGCTAGCTAAGGGCCTCAAATTTCATGGCATGAAAACTTTCCATCTTCAAATAGATTTTAAAAATTAAAACTTGAAAGCATTATTCAAAATTTCCAAAATTGCATAAAATATAAGAGGAATTTCAGTAATGAAACTTTCAAATAATGCTTTTTATAAAACAGATTAAGAAATAATTAAAATTACTTCAGCTATGCAGAATACATGATGTTTTTCTATTGGCTAGTTGAAAGAAATACATCAATAGACAAATTTGGACTTGGTTACATCAAAAATGGTCACATTTTGATTAATTGCCTAAAAATTTAATGATGTAAATTTACAGCTTACCGATACTTAAGAACCTGAAAAATATAATTGGGTTCTCTACCCTATGTAAGTAATCTCTAATTTTCACATTCTCTTAATCACTTTTAATATTGCACACAAAAATACGGTGCTGCCTCCAGTTATATAAATAGATTCATTTCATAAATTAAAGCAGCTTTAATATGACTTGTTAATGTCTATAACATCACAGACAATTTAAAGGACACGAATTTAAAACAGTTGTCTTCCTTGTACTATATAAAGACAGTTTTCAATCTGCTATCAATATCTCCTGGTCACTTGCTGATGGTTTTAAGAGAAGTCTCAGCTAATGTGTCTAGTTTGATTTAGACAAATCCAAGTCATCATATATCTGAGGCAAAGATATTGATCTTCTTGAGTGGCAGTGTTTAAAGTCCCACAGTCCATATTCTCCAAAAGAAATGTATTAATAGAAATGAAGATGCTCAGGAATTACAAAGATAAGAGATAATTTCTCCTGTTAAAACTTCATCCCATTGATCCTCTCTAACTCCTCCTCTCTCAGATGAAGGGTGGTAAGGCCTCTGAGCAACAAGATTATCACTGCTGCTGTCAAAGTGCCATTTGATTAAGCCAAGCTTCCAGGGCTTACGTTTAAAAGTACTGGATTCTTGTGCTAAGAATTTAATCCTTGTGTTTCTGATTCAATTACATTTGCAGATTCAACCATGGTTTTTAATTCTGTCTTGTCCATGGGTGATTACTCTGAAAGAGTTCTGATAGTCTGTGATGTTTTCTGTTTCCTTTGGAGATTTTCAAATAAAGTAATGTAGGTAGCCACAGAAAATATCTTCATCTTTCTATTTTTATAAGGTAAGGAGGTTATTGCGTTCTTTTAGTTATTGATTATTATCAATTTTGTCAATGTTCCTAAAACTTAAAGTGATGTACAAACCACTTGCAAAAAACAAAATGTCTTGAAGATAACTGGTATTAAACTGTTTGGTAAAGTGACTTAAAATTTATGGAAACATGGGACCGGTCCTGTGGCGTAGTGGTTAAGGTTCCTTGTGCTCAGCTTTTTCAGCTGGGGTTCACAGGTTTGGATCCCAGGTGTGGACCTGCACCACTGGTCAGCCATGCTGTGGCAGTGACCCACATATAAAGTGGAGGAAGATTGGCACAGATGTTAGCTCAGGGCTAATCTTCCTCAGCAAAAGAAAAAAACCCAAAAATATTGATACAGACATAAAACCATTTTGTTTATAGATCTTAACTACTATAAAACAGAACTAAATTTAAATATTAAACACTAAAAAACCTACAAAACCAATAAAGTTATAATTTTATTTACTGTGATGGATGATGCTATATCAATGGAATTAAATTGCCAAAGTTGAGGTTTAAAACTTAAAAGATGGAGCTTCAGGTCCAGTTCTATACCCAATACATTTCTCAGTTTTAAATTAATAATAGTAATTCAGAAAGTGGATTTTTTCAAAAACATGATTGGTAAAAATACATTCATAATTCCCACTTTTGTTTGCTATTTCAGAAAACTCAGACAAGCACCCCTCACAAATCACAGCCATCAAGCCTATTCTCAAATACCAGTTTTAATAGTCTGTTGATAACCATGAAAACTTTCTCATTCAAATTAGTATTAAACTGAATTATAATCCAATAGTTGATGAAAAGCAGAAAAGCATATTCATTTCATATTTACTACCATGGTTACTGCTAATGAAATATCATAAATTGGTCTATAAAAGTAGATTTACTATTATACCTCTGACCACAACATTTCCATATGGTATGATTTCGGTGCAGGTTCTTTGCACTTAGTGGGCCTATAAGGATAAGTGTGTCAGGGTCACTCAGTTTCCTACTGATGGTGTCTAAGCTACCTCAACACCTTCCTTCACACAGCACATCACAATGTATTTGGCCTTCACCTCGGGCAAACATGATCTTAAACACAGATGTAAATACAGGCGTTGTAATTATACGACAATCCTCAACAGTAACTTGAACCCCCAAGAACTTGTCCCCAGATCCACAGAAGTTTTGACTTTAAGTGATTATTCATTTAGCCACAAAAAATGTAGGTAAAATTAGTGAGTATTGTGTGTTTCAAAGGAAAGTCACATCCTTCTCCCTTCCTTGCTTCCTCTATCTTTTTTAATCTCCTTCTCTTGTGTTCGCCCCACCTGGACCCAGAGAGGAGCAGATAAGGAGAGCTCAGCAAGGCTGAGGTTGTTAGTCACCATCTGTGTGTCTGTGATTTACCCCTTAATCTCATTTAATCCTCACAGCATCCCTGAAAGTTGCTCAGTCAGGACACAGGAGTTCAGAGAGATGATATAACTTGCTCAATCCCACAAACTAACAGTTGTTACAATCGGTTTCCAAACCTAGTGTTTTCTCTCTCCAAAGCTGAGGCTCTTTCCCCTGGAGGCTTAATCCAAAGAACCCATTCCATCAATTTCAGTGACCATATTCATTTACAAGGTTTTTTCCCTCAAAAGACAGCTAATGCCTTAAGAAGAGGTGTAATATCACGTTCACTGTGGCAAAAGAATTCTGGCCGAGCATGGTGACATTTAATTGTCCACCTGTCTGTGAATGAATCAATGGAAGAATGAGCATATGCATTCCTGGACATAAAATTCACATCTTCAAATCAATCCAAGTTTACACCATTCTGTCTGTGCAAGTGGAATGAGACAACCTTACACTGACTAACTTCTGTGAGCCTTCACTGACAAACCGAGAAAACAGGAACAGAGACTCAGACTATTTGCCTTAGGGAGCTAACCCCAGAAAATGGATACCTGGTTATGGATAATATCATTACATTAGTTACTAGACAATCTTAAGCATCATGAGCTACAAGCACAAGGCCAGGCCCTGAATGATGCCCAAGCAAATAAGAACATCTGGCAGGAAAGTTCTGTTAGCGCATTTACTCTCTTTCCCAGAGGAAAAGAAAAAAAGGAAAAATTCGTAATCAAAGTCCTAGGCAGTGAGTTTTCTTATGGGCTACTAAAAATGACACATACCTTCTCTTATGCCTCCCACTCATTTATTCATTCACTTATTCACTTAGCTAATTTATTATTGTTATTGTTACCTGTTTTCAACACCATGCTGGATTCTGAAGAGTGTGCCAAAAACAATTTTGTAAAAGTTTATGTTGTTCTGAGGAGAAAACACCAGAATAGAGATAAGAAAATGATAAATCGTGCAACAAAAGGGAGGCTGCAGGGCAGTATAAAGACAAATGCTAAATTAATTGTCCCTCGCCTTAAATATAATAAGAAAAAATGGCAGTCACACCCATTATAATATATAGTGCAGTGAGCAACCACCCAAATTCTATTTTCTCCAATTATTCTTCATTTATATCTTTGACAAGAGGAATAATTCTTGTCAAAATGTATTACCAAAAGGCAGCATGAGACATCTAAGCAAGTGTTCTCAGGTTGGAGCTAAGTGTCTGCACAGTGAAGCTTCCAGAAGATACTGACCATAGTAAGTTTCCAAAGGAGGAGCCACAGTTGTGTTTGCATTTATTCTTTATGCAGACTATTGGAACAAAGTAGTTCTCCCCCAAACCTCCTGTTTTAGAAAAAGGAAGGGGAAAGCTCAAATTCATCACCTCACAATCACTCTTCTTTCCCACCAGAAAAGGCACAACACATTTCAATGATGGCTACTATATTTTTTCCAAAAGTTTAAAAATTTCTTTTGCTAAGATGTCTCAAAAAATGTGTGAGAATTGGCAGCAAAACAAAAATTGAGATTTTTTTTTTAAAGTTGAGGATCTTTACCCTGACTATTTCTGACAGAAGCATTGTAAAACAGATAAATTTATATCTATATGAAAAATTTCCCACTAATTATATTTTTATTAAATATTAGATGAATACTATAATTCACACTCCAATTCTCTGGTAATAATATGGTATTTAAGAATGTAAAGTGAAATTTAGAAATCTTGGAAATGTATTCTATTTCAAGCAATTGATAAAAGTTTATTTGAATTATTTAAAATTGAAAAAGAACTCAATTGAAAAATGAGTTTCCTAGGTGCCTCTATTTTTCTGCTATTTATTTTTACCCTATTAGGAAATGTTAATAAATGAATAAAAGCTGTGTCCATTGTAATGCTTACGAGAAAAAGTCTTGTTCTTCCTTTTTCAACATTTTCAGTTTACTTTGCAACTATCTATTAGCATTAATACGTACAAAATATCACTACGTCAGTTGTAACTAAGCTAACTCATCATTATTAGAATGGTGTAGGGGATTAATACTGTTAAGTTTTCCAGATCATCTTCTAAGCCAAGGGAGATATGGACCATATTCTTGTACAGTTTCTTTCAGCTTGTTCTCTGTAGTTTCAGAAAGAATTAGATCTTAAATATTTGCTGTAGAAAGGAGACAGGCAGAGAAAAGACATACAATCTACAACAGAGAAATACATTAGTAAATGTCATTATGCTAATTCCTTCAGTGAGCACTTCTGTGCCAGGACTGCAGTAGTCACGGGATACAATGGTCAGCCAGACTGACTGTGTATAGACAATTATAGAACTTCAATTGGTTGGAAATGGAGGAGAGAATATTCCGATATTCAAGACAGGCACCAGCAGAAGCTTAACTCAGCAAGGCTTCAAAGGGAAATGACCAGAAAATGAACTTGACCTAACGGAAGACATGATGAGAAGGCAGTGAGATAAGATATTTGAGAGATGATGAGGAAGGGAACAGGGATGGCTGGAATACTGGGATTTATGTCTTTGGATAAAATGAAAAACTGAATTCTAGATAACAGTCTAGAGTGTGATCTGAATGAAGCTGTAAACAGGTGTAGCTGCCCCATGAGTTTGTGCGAAGCATCAGTCCATGTATTAGCATCATTTAACCTAATCAGGGTTTGCTCCACTGCGTGATAGTTCGTTTGAGTTTGGGGGCATTTAGAATGTAATATTTCCAAAAGCAGATGTCATGCTTTATTTTTCTTGTAAATGTGTTTTGGAGGAGGAATTTGAAAGATGTAATTTATCAGCTGATCAGAAGAAATAAATTCCAAAAACATTGTAGAAAAACTAACATTCATTCATTTGTTCAATACTTTTTCTCTGACTATGTACTACATACCAGGCGTTCTCTTCTATATCTCGGGTGTAAGATGGGGAATCAAAAAAGAAAATTTCTCCATTTTTATGGAGTTTGCATTGAAGTGAAAGAGAATAAAGAAATTACTGTGTAATCAGTGGCAAGTGGAGATGCGCACTGTGAGAAGTAGAACAGGGGTAAAGAGGCATGGCGAGGGTGGTGGGCAGCATGGATATTTTACATAGGGTGAGCAGACAGGAATGGCATCAGAGGTGACATTTGAGCAAAGGCCTGAAGGGTATGAGGAATGAGCCACGTGAGGATCTGGTTTTGGGAGGGCAGGGGAGGGCTTCTGGCTGAGGGGACAGCGAGTGTAAATGCCCCGACGTGGAAACTTGCCCTGTTTGAGAAATGGCAAGGAGCAAAATGGGGCTGTGAGCAAAGAATTGAAGGAAAGGAGGGAAAAGTAATCAAGCAGGGCTCTGCAGGCCAAGTGAAATCTCTGAACTATATTCTAAATATCATAGAAACCAACAGGAGAGTTGACTACAAAAGTTACGTGATCTGATTTGTGTTTTAAAGGATCTCACTCTTGGTTTGAGAAAAAACTGTAGGGCACCATGATAGAAACAGGGAAAATAGTTAAAAGGCAATTAGCAATAATCTAGGTCAGGGATTTGGTGTCTGGGATACATGGAAGCAGTGAAGGTGGTTGAAAGTGGCTAGATTTAGAATATGATCTGAAAAAGGACTCACAGAATTTGCTAACGGACACGATTCGTAAAGCGAGAAAATAAGCAGAGCTCATGATGACATGGGAATTTGGGGTCTAAGTAACTGGGTAAGTGGCCATGCTCTTAACCAAAATGGGCACTATTAAGAGGGGTGGATTGGTGGGAAACAGAGAAAATGAGGTAGAGACTTGAAGAAAGTGTAGGAGAGAGGCTCTCATTCAGCGCAGAAATAGAAAACAAGAGAATAAATGAAAGGTGAAGGCAGAAAGGTGAAGCTTTTAAAAGCAACAATAGTGTTTGATAGAAATTAAAACTTTTAAGAAGTTCAATTACTTGACTTTGTAAGTGAATACTTCTGTTGTCACAGACCAGAAAATATCCCCACATTGTTGTCTGACTTTACAATGAATAATTATCTTATCGTTACATTCCACTCCCCTGAGAATTGCTTTAATACTAGATTAATCTGTCAGTTGCTTGAAGCCCTCAGACAAGTAAAGCACAGTAGGTCTGTGAATTCATGTCTTACTGTCTAACCTGAAAGAGAAGGAGCAGTAATCAAAGTGTCTTGCTCAAGTGGAAGTTGATGGCTGCCCTGGAAGACAGTGACCTTCCAGGGGGTGGACAAGCAGCCAGCATGCTGCTGTACGCTGCTGATGTGTCCTCCCAGAGCGATTTATTACTCAGGAGTTTTGAATTTCCCTAAGGAAAAAAATCCTTTCACGCACACAGGTTTCCTTAGTGAATGCTTATGACAGAGCATTTCCTCCTCATTCTGTGTCACAAAGCTGCCTATCTATTCAGAATAGGAAAAGTCAGCTTTGATAAATTGGAAGCCTATTTAAAATTCTCCAGCTCAGCCATTATCTCAATGCCTTTTAGTACTTCTCATTCCCTATTTTCAAGCTAAAGAAAAATGGGGAAAAGGGTATCCCTTCTCATATAGTATATGGCTTTGATTGCTGGAGATGTGTTTGCAAGACAACTTGTAAATCACGTTGATTACATTAACTTCCAATTTTTTATAGTTTTTTATATTTTTATTCAGTTTTTATAGCTATAAAATAAATAGTACCAGAGTTGGCCTTGAAAGAAAACACAGCAAGACCACTATTTATATTTCAGCCCTTGACCCAAATTCCCATTATCATAGCTTCTCGGACTTTTGTTTTCCAGTAGCACCACCCCGCATTTGAGTAGAAATAACTTTCTTAGGTGTGGGGTTTGACATTTTATCAACACCCTATTGATGCTAATAATAGCTGTACCACAATGTATCCTAACCTTACATCTGAGATGGGGAGAAGAATATTTAGAGTCCTGGGGCAGTAGGGCTAAAACCAAGCCTAATTTCCAACATCTTCTAGGGTTAGCTCAGAATACTGAGAGAGGCATGGTAGCACAGCAGGGCCATCCCCACAGAACTATCAGGTGAATCATTGTAAGAGTTAAGAACACAAAACCAAATTTTAAAGAATTGCAAGCTTAGGCAATGCCTATGCTTTGTGAGGTACACCCATCCAACAAAGAAGGTACTTAAGCATTTTCTGTTGATATTTATCCCAAATCACCCCTCTCATCAGCAAGCTGAGTCTGAGTACATTTAAACCTAGCTGGCTGACCTGATTGGAGTATTTCACTTTGACTCCAAATACAAAGTTTCGAAATGCAGGTTACCTCAGACACCATTAAGTAACTCCACCCCGTAGAGCGGACAATTCTTCAAATCATTCTACCGTCTTCTTTGCTCAGACTAATCTCTGGACGATCCTGCCGGGCCCCTCTGCAACATAAGGCTCCTTCCATGAGTCTCGGTTTATTCTTCCGTTAGGACTGATCATGTCTTATTGTCTTAGGCCTCTTCATATTGAATGATCATATTAATACCTAACACCCAACACTGCCTCGAACAAAGTAGGAGTTGAGTAAATCTTGGCTAGATTAGCAAGTTGGTTTTAATAACACCACAGCTTGGAAAACATATCATTTCTGCCTTTAAAAAGTTTTAACTTTAAGTAATTGGGTGTTGGTGGGGGAGGGGATTGCTAAGAAGGTGATGGTTAAAACAGTGAGCAGAAGTGGAGAGGAGGTAGGCAGAGGCCCTGTCAGCCATCACTCCCTGACTCCTGGAAATCCTCACAATTGAAAGAGCCATTGATTAAAAGCTTTACAATCTAAATCTACATGTTATTTACTATTTGGGAAGATCTTCTCTATTAGATCCAAATTTATTTTTTAAAAACAGAGAAATCACCTTGCCCTTAAAATGCAAAGGTGTTATTGTTGCTATTGCTCCTGGAATCAAATCCTGGTGACCAAAACTATTTGAATGATCTGGACGATTATATAAATGGACTATGTTATTCTACTGGTATTCAAGAAAACACAATTTATTAATGATTTGGAATCTTCAGGTAAAAGACACTCTCTTAGATAAAGGAATTTAAGCATAATATGTCCAGTTTTCTCCTTCCTAATGTTACTGCCAATCTTTTGCTCTGTGTTCACATTGTTGCTCTATTTGGAGAAAACCTGTCTTAGATATTATAGAAAGCATAGAGGAGAGTAAAGACACTCCTTTAAGAAAAGGCAGCCAAAGGAATTGTTTTTTCCTTTTTTAAGTAAGATGATGAGAAACCTAGACAAAGAGGTTAAGTAATGAAAAGAAAAGGGACTCTGGAAGTGAGCAGTATGCTCCGGTTAGAGTGAGGTAAACTTCACTTACATCATAAAGTGATTAAAAAAGAAAGACCACAGAAGAAGGGTGGGCCCTGAGAGGATCTTTAGACAAGATCAAACTCTGTCACCACATCCTTCAGGAAGCCCACAAACATGGTTGAAAGCCTGTGCTGGCCCTTGAGTCCCACTTGGCTTGACATGTAATCATATATTGCTGGGACTTCTTGCAAAAAACGTCCTTGGCATGTGGATTTGTCTCCATGGACACTTCAACAGACACCACTTAGGATCCTTCCGATAGCCTAGGGCAATACCACTACAACATTTGGTGAGTGAATGGTACATGCTGAATTGGGTCATATGTGGGAGAGATATTTAGAGATTCTTATATCAGGACTTTGAGGGAGAAAAGAGGTGACGGAGTCTTAGATTATAAATTCAGACAGGAAATAAAGGGATCTCATCCGGTTCAACATCCTTTGACCAAGACAACCTTATGTTCCCTTGGCTTGATGAAATCTTAGGTTTTAGACTGATTAAAGGCCCTTGGTCTCCCTTTTCTTGGAGCATTTACCTTAGAAAACTTGTACATTCTTTCTCTGCCTCTTTAAGATGTAAATCTTTTTAAAAGTCTCTTACCAGTTTTACCACCCAGGAATGTCTTTCTCAAGGACCTGGAGCCATGCCTTTGAAATATAGTCATCAAAGAAGACATCGCCCCTATCTCCCAGTCTCTGAGGGAGGGCAGGAGCCTAACTCTGCGGGGGCTTTGCTCCGAGTTATCAAATCACCTCCTGGCGAGACTTTACCCTTCTTTGGGGTAAGGCCAGTTAGCAAACACAGGTGGCCTAAGATTCCACACAGGTGTTAAAAACTCTCCTGCCCTTCCCTTCCTCCCAGCTGGGTCTCCAGACTTGGTGTGCTCTCCCCTCTTGCTGCCAATAATATGGGAATAAAATCAACTGGCATTTGCCCATCTTGTCCAGTGAGATTTTTTTTTTAACACCCTACTGTTCCTATACCAAAAAAGGAATAAAGTTTAGGCTTAGAGTCCTATTGTCTCTGATCCTTCCTTGACAGGTTTCTAGGCCTTTGTAGGTCTGCCACCTGCTTCAGTTCTGCCAAGGAATGGGGCACAGGAGCCCTTCACTTGGGAACTCACCAAGCTCTACACTCTTCTAGTAGGAGACACCATCTTTCTCTTCCTTTTCTCCTCCTCCTAATTCTCTTCTCTGTCTCCCTTCCTCCCTCTCTTTCCTTAGTGACAATTACTCATTTCTCTCTCTAAAGGACACTTCGTCTTTTTAATGAGCTCAGGCTTTCAGAGGAAAGAGAATGAAATTGATTTCATTCTAATATGAAGGAAATCACCAACATGGTTCTGCTTCCCACCCTGAAAAGCCCATTGAGGCAAAGAAAGCTAAAGGTCAGGCTACCACCTTGAAGGGGAGAGGGGTGGAGACAAAAGAGGAGGCACAGAAAACAAAATCAAACTGATATCTCAATAGCTATCCTCCAAAACGGCACGACCAAATCATTCTCCTGAAGGAGAAATGAGACTTTGGCCCTCATTTTTTCTGTGAACAATTCAGGTGTAACTCTCCTTGACTTGAGAAAAAGCAGTGGGCAATCTTCACCCTAATGGCACTGGCATCACCTGGGAGCCTTCAGAGGCCCAGAATCTCAGATCCTACCTAGACCTTCTGGGTCCGACCTACAGTATAATAGGGACCCCAAGTGATTCCAATCTCATTAAAGTTTGAGAAGCCCCGGCATGCAGAGCAAGCTCCAGAGTCAGAGTAATAACAGCACGATTCAGCATGGTGTGTCCAGTACAGTCAAGCAATTTACATAATCACCAACACTTTTTTCTTAACAGATGAGAAAACAAGGCAATGAGAAGTACAGTAACTTGTCCAAAGTCACAAAGCTAATAAATTGAATCAAGAAGTTACTAGTTTAATCAAACTCAAGTTCAAGCTCTAACTCATCTGCTTACTGGCTAGGTGACCTTGAGCAAGATATCTAAACTTTCTAAGGCTGTTTTATCATTTGAAAAGTGAGGGTTATACATACATCCCAGAGTTGTTAAGTAGATTAAATGATATGACTTGTATAAAGAATCTCACAAAGATATTACTATTTATATTTTCAATATTTCTGATAATCTCTGGAAAAACTTAGCCATTGTATTCAATAATAAACATTTAATCTTCATTATGTTAGACATGAGATGTGAGTTACGGTAACTGCAACAGGACGTATACGAAACAGTACTGAGGAGAATCTACTTAATCTTCAGATCTTTGGCTGTGGAAATACATGATATATTCCAGGGGCAGAGACTAGAGAAGAAATACGACAGGTCACATACCTCAAAGAGAAAATGAAAGAAGTCATGGGAGGAAATTTTTAAAGGAGCGTTTTTGTTGCCAATTAGAAGATGTTTTTAACTGAATAGCTGCATTAAACCCTCAGCTGTCTAAAATTAGCATGATCAATCATTTTGCCCTGGTTTTTGCTTTAGATTTTCTCTTTACTTTGTTTTTTGCTCCTTTTCTTTTTTTTTTTTTTTTAGCTGGAGGTTTACTCCATAGGGTAGAAGAAGATGCGAGACATAAAAAGGTGGAACGTGTTGAGAAGTCGTGAGGTTAAAATCATGTTCCTAGAATCCTGGCACTATAGTAGACCTGCCAAGCCATGAAGCAAACTGAGAGAGCTCCTGCCGGGTTTTCAAAGAAACCAGATACAAAAAGCAATCTAAAAACAAGCAGTGGGAGGTGTGAAAGAAATCATGCCGCCATAAAGACCCTCCCTCACTTTAACCCAGGCACGCGCACACACGCACCCTATATGCGATCCCCATCCATCTGTCTCCAGTGTTTTGCTTTCCTGACCACCAGAGTAGAGGTTCTGAAATTACACTGCATGTGGTCCATTTGAAAAAGGACAAAAATTGATTTAAATTTCCTGTAAAATATATTTTTACCTTGAAATTCATCACCAAGCACATGTAACATAGGGCGTCCTACAGGGCAGGCAGCACGTATTGCTAGGGTTCCTAATACCATTTGAACCTCCAATTTTCTAATTATCACCTACTTACTTCTCCCCAGAATGAACCTTAGTGTATTTTACAGTACTAATAGATCTTTTATTAGCAATTATGTTTCAGAATTGCTTTTCATATAAAAACCTTGCACTAACTATGCCATCCTATTGATCGTACCTCAATGTGCTCCTCACAGTCATTTCAAATGCCTAATAACTTGCTAATATAACTTTACAGGTACATTTCGTCCCTTTCTCTCCACTGATTGTAGACATACCAGCTCGTTAAACACTGTGATAGAACACAGGCTAAGGCCCTTTCTTTTAACAAGCCAGCAGTGTGAAACCAAAGGCTAAGCTCTTTTTCTTGTAATGATCTTGCTGCACCACCTCCCTAATACCAGGAGGAAGTGTGTGGGAGGGTGTACCTCGCCGAGCTGCTTCTACAAGGGATAATTAATATTTGGGTGGTGTTTCTAACGTTTTCTTTCAGATGTTATTCTAATTTCATTCCTATCTTGCGTCGTTTCAAAGTCTCATCAGTGCAGTTAGTTGGCTGAATGAGGAGCATGCCAAAGTTGTACTGAACAATGAAACGTGTATCGAGGCACACTCAAGGCACACTTCCACACTAACATTACTAGTTTCAGTCCAGAACTACTTCTGACAACGCATAAAAGAACAACAGTTGCTGTCACTTGGCAAAACAGCGTCCAGGACGGTGCGAGTCTGCAGAGATCCTCAAGGAACAGTGGCTGCTAATATAGTTGCTAACCAGTAAACACAGGGATTTTCTATTCCCAGTCGTCCTTGTGGTTACCTTTGATTATTTAGGGGCTAAGATGAAATGAAAGGTGTTCTCACTGGTCTGGACTATTTGGTAAACTGCTCACAGGTAAGGGAGAAATATGCCTGAAATTGTTTCTATATTCAACAAGAAAATAGAAGCCAGTCAACAGTAGAACCAATAAGAATTTAATAGAGTCTCTTGCTGAGTTTACCGTATATTTATATAAAACAGATATTGCATACCTGCCATAAAAAAAAATCGGCACAGAGCTTAATTTAAATTCCATTACCCTAGTTAAATTAACACAAAATGACAAAAGTGTTCGATAATTGTATTCTTTTATTATACCCACTGCTTATACTCTCAGATAAAATCAGTGAGCTCTCACAGACAGTGTTTTCCATGTGAGACCCCTTTAGTGAATGCTTGCTTCCAAAGTCTTCACTCAGAGAAAGCCCCAGTGACTTACTTCATTTACAGATATTTTTGTAACCTCTCTCACACAAACATAAATGTTCATGGGCTACATCCAAGAAGTTAACAAGCCCAAGATAACAGCTCTGCCGAGCTTTGAACTCAATTCCTGCTCCACTTTGAGGGAGAACATGCGATGCTAACAAAATAATAAAATGCAATACATCAGCCTGTCTGCCTGGAGAACTCAACTTGCTCAGAATAAATTAATTTAAGCCACCAATCCGGAGAGCTGAAATGCAAATGAACCAACATGGCTGGACTATACCAATTCCATGAGGTTTCACCATAGCATTAGTTTTAAGCAATTGGAACACAGAAATAGTGGCTCTCACCACAGTGCTCCTATAATGCTTTGTACACACTGCTATTCTAGCCTTTTCTTCAATGTATCATACTTATTTCTTTGGATTAATTTCTCCCCCTTGGTGATCATGAGTCCCCTGAAAGTAGGAGCATATTTTTGGTTTTCACAAATGCTTGTCAAATGAATGAATGAATAAGTAAGTGAATAAATTAATACTAAACATTTCCATTTTCTTTTCAAATGATTTGAGCCCCTCATTTCTAACTGATATTGTGTGTTTAATATTAATACGATTTTACGTTTGCAGATATTTTAAATTACAAATCTACTATCTCCCTTGATTTTGTTAATCATCTTTCAAAGACCATTTCAAATCTAACTTAAACCGTGAAGTCTTTGTTAATTCCTCTAACTGCTGTGATCTCTTCCTCCTTTGAATACCCACAGCGTTGGAAATGTACTTCTGTTTCCAAACCTTTCTTAGGCCCTTAAATTTAGAGTTATTTGTGTAATTCTTTTATTTCCCCAAACCCACAAGAGGCTAACATTTCCTAAAGGACAGTGATCACCTTTCCATCAATTGCGAAGTTCAGCACAGCCATGTACATGACAGTCTTTGATACAATGCAACCTAACCAAAATTATTGATCACAAAATATGGCTCCATACTATAAAAGATATGTTACTGACTTCAAAAAATAGATGAAACATAATCCCAGCTTGTAAAGTGCTCTGGCCTTCAAAATAAAATTAAAATACATGTAATTTACCAAGTTCAACTAATTCACCAAAGGGATGAGTGTAGGCTAAAGTAGTTATAGACATCAGCATAAAAAAGAGGCAAAATTTTGAAAGGTAGAGAAGAAACGTCTAAGACAAATATCAGGAGCTACAGTCTAGAGGAATGAGCTCTGTCATTTGCTATTTCATGTGACCTTGGCCAAACTGCATTGCCTTTTGGGGTCTCTATATAGTGGACATAATCATGCCCACTTTATTTATTGTGAGAAGAAAGAGAAGTTTTCTGAAGCTTCCTCTAAACGCTAAGATGCTACCCAATTGTAAGATGTTTTTAAACCCACAGAGGATATGGGTTCAGGAATAGAAGGGGATGAGATAGATGGGAAGGATGAAGTTGTGTTGAAGACTCTCAAACGGAGCAGCTTGGATTTGATGAAGTAGAAAGTAGCACATGTGCATATATCTTTAATGTGGGGAATGACATTGTAAAAGTAGCTTTCGTTTTTTTTTGGAGGAAGCTTAGCCCTGAGCTAACTGCTGCCAATCCTCCTCTTTTTGCTGAGGAAGACTGGCCCTAAGCTGACATCCATGCCCATCTTCCTCTATTTTATACGTGCATGCCTACCACAGCATGGTGTGCCAAGCGGTGCCATGTCCGCACCCGGGATCCAAACAGGTGAACTCCCGGCCACCGCAGTGGAATGGGCAAACTTAACTGCTGCGCCACCGGGCTGGCACCTAAAAGTAGTTTTGATGTGTGTAATCAAGAAGTATTCAGCAGAAGTGAAACAAGTCAGAGAAAGACAAATACTGTATGTTCTCACCCATATGTAGAATATAAAAAGCCTGCATTCCTGGAAATAGAGAGTAGAATGGTGGTTGCCAGGAGCTGAGGGGTGGCAGAAACGGGGAGAGTTGGTCAAGCAGTACAAATTTTCTGTTATGAGATGAATATGTTTTGGGGGTCTAATGTATAGCTTGGTGACGATAGTTAATAATACTCTATTATATACTTGAAAGTTGCTAAGAGAGTAGATCTTAAATGTTCTCACCCCTCACAAAAAAAAAAAAATGGTAATTAGGTGATAGAGGTGTTAACTAAACTTATTGTGGTGATTTCACAATACGTATGTATCGAATCATCACATCGTACAACTTAAACTCACACACTGTTATGTGTCCATTTTGTCTTAATAAAGCTGGGAAAAAAGAATGCAGCAAATTGGTGTGAATGAGATAGGACTTAGGCATCAGTATTTTTCAAAACACACCAACTAATTCCAATGTGAGCCAAATGGAGCATGGGACTCCATGCAGTGCTAACCATACTTCAATATGCATAAGTTCCACTTGGGGACATTGTTAATATGCATATTTTAAGGCAGTGGGTCTGGGTTGTGCCTGAGGCTCTGTATTGCTATTACGCCATAGGTCCCACCAAACTCCTCTTTACTCTCAGATAAAAAAGAACTCTGATAGATAAAAATAATTTTTAAAATGATCTGTAATGCTTGTAAGTAAAAATTTCTGTACACTATGTCATATTTGGCAGAATTTTTTTGGAGAAGGTGTTTTTTTGCATTTTTTCTAGTTTTGTCAAGATATAATTGATATATTGTATGTTTAAGGGGTACAACATAATGATTCAATACATGTATACACTGAGAAAAGATTACCATGATATTTTGTTAACATCCGTCACCTCAGATAATTACAAAATTTCTTTTTGCTTGTGATAAGCACTTTTAAGATCTATGTTCTTAGCAACTTTCAAATATATCAAACAGTATTATTGGCTATAGTCATCATGTTGTACATTACACCCTCAGAACTGACCTATCTTATAAGGAAGTTAATATCTTTTGACCACCTTCACCTGTTTCCCCTACTGTCTGCCTCTGTCCACCACAAATCTGATCCATGTGAGTTCATTTATTTTAGTTTCCACATGTAAGAGAGATCATACAGTATGTGTCTTTCTCTGTCTGACTTATTTTACTTAGTATAATGTCCCCAAGGTTCATCCACGTTGTACACAGCAGGATTTCCTTCTTTTTTACAGCTGAATAGTATTCCAGTGTGTTTGTGTATAAATACACACATTTTCTTTATCCGTTTATCTGTTGATGAACACCTAGGTTCTTTCCATGTCTTGGTTATTGCAAATAATGCTGCAACAAACCTGGGGATGCAAATATCTCTTCAGGATGGTGATTTCATTTCCTTGGACATATACCCGGAAGTGGAATTCCTAGCTCATATGGTAGTTCTATTTTTAAGTTTTTTGAGGAAGCTCCATACTGTTGTCCATAGTAGTTGCATCAATTTACATTCCCGCCAACAGCGCACAAGGGTTCTCTTTCCACTACATCCTCGCCAGCATTTGTTATCTCTTGTCTTTTGATGATTGCTTTCCTAACATAAGTGAGGTGATCTCTCACTGTGGTTTGGATTTGCATTTCCGTAATGATTAGTGATGTTGAGAACCTTTTCATGTACCGGTTGGGCATCTGAATATCTTGTTTGGAAAATTGTCTCTTCAGGTTCTTTGCTCACTTTTTAATTGGATTATTTGTATTTCTCCCATTGAGTTGTATGAGTTCCTTAAATATTTTGGATCTTAACCCCTTATCAGATATATCATTTGCAAATAATTTCTCACATTCCATAGGGTGCCCACTAAATTAAAATCTAACTTTACCTTTGCTCTGTGTACAGCAGCTGGATTTCTGCCTCAATTTCTCTGCATAGCCCTCCTGCTCTGAACTTTATTTTTTATTTATTTTTTTATGAGGAAGATTGGTCCTGAGCTAACATCTGTTGCCAATCTGACTCTTTTTGCTTAGGAAGATTAGCCCTGAGTGAACATCTGTGCCCATCTTCCTCTATTTTGTATAACGGATGCCACCACAGCATGGTTTGGTAAAGCAGTGCATAGATCTACGCCAGGGATCTGAACCTGCCAACCCCAGGCTGCCAGAGCAGAGTGTGCGAACTTGACCACCAAGCCACTGGGCCAGCCCCTACACTTGACTATTTTGACTGTCAATCTAGGTCTTGCAGGTGTTTTCCCTTGGAGATGAATTTTGCACATAGCCTGGCCTGGCTATAAATATACTTCTAGTGTATCTTGACCCTGGACTCAGCTTACTATGATTTGTTCATCAGATTCATGCGTTCTTTGATTCAACAAATACTTATTGAGCATCTAATATATTCCAGGTTGGCTCTTATATTCCAAAACTGCCTAACTACATTTACCTTCCTGAATCAAGCCTAACCCTTTTAACAACTCTCCACTGAACTCTTGCAATACCTTGGTAGCATTAAGAACCTGTAGCCAAGCCTGTTAGTCACCTCCAAATCCAGGCCAGTTCTTACTTCTAATGCCTCTTCTTCCCATGGGCCCATGTTTCTAAATTTCTAGCATGCATTGTGACGGGGTCTATCCAAGTCACTTAAGAAACAAGGGATATTTACATTATCAGTATATACAGGTATTGATATCAGTCCCAAATGATATCAGTCCCAAACTCCCTAAAGAAATTGAAATAACTATGTAGTGCCCTATGTGTAACATGCACCTTTGGTAATTTCCCATGTGAACTTGCTGGGCATGCAGTTTCACATCTCCGTGTTTCTTATGTTCTTTCACCTGTCACTTGGTTTCCAACTCCCACACCATTTCCTATTCACATGCTTATCCAATCTTTGTTCACATAATAAATGCCAACTTCTTTTTCATTCCCAAGCTCTGGCACAGTTTGTCGTCTACAGTCTTTCCTTTTGTTTCTTTGAAGACTAAATCAATTGTGCCTCTGTGGAAGCATGAAAAAAGCATGAATTATGAAGGGGCTGCTTGCCCAAATTTTTCCATTCTGGATGCAATAATCTTAAATGAAATTGTCTTATAGATCTCATCCATCTGGACATCAACCTAAGAGAATACTTGGGCAACTGAAAAGGTGGTTTAACGCTGAACCTCTTAAGGACAGCAAAATACTTAGTTGAGAGTGACATTCCTCACTATGGAATAAGAATTATATACACATTATTTAGAAAATTATATGAAACCATTTTTTTAAAGATGCAGTGGGGGCTATGATACTAATCCTGTGAAAGATCATTACGAAGCGGTGAAAGCCTTTAGCCTACTACGGCACCAGTCCTACTGGGATTCCTTTCTTGTGTTGTCAAAGTTGTTCTGATCTCACGTTGACTACTCACAATTCTTGTCTTCTAAAAGTCTATTCAGAGATGTTACTTCCCTATCACTGGATCTTTATCCTCAACGTTGCTTTATAAAAGATGACCTGGAAAGCCGCCTTGTGAACCATGGGTTAAAGATGGTAAAGTCACAAGAAGAAAGGTCATGTTTCTACATCACTGTGAGAAGAGCCACCCATCAATCAGGAATACCTCTTTGGACATCATGGGAGAGAAAAATAAACTGGTGATAATCCACTTAAATTTGAGGTTTTATCTATTGTAGCAACTAGTATTATCTTAATAATGCATTATATTATTTAAGCCTAGAAATAGCTGAAGTGCTACAATTCTGCTCATTGTCATTATGCCTTGGTGTTCTGTGCTTGGCTACTCACCTGCTAAGCATTTTATCTATTTCTGTCTTGGGTTTAAATTTCAAAGCTCTAATTAATTTTCCATTACTTTCTTCCTCGGGAGTAAACAATTTTACCCTGTCAAATTAAAATCCAAGAACAAAGATCATTTATGCATCTATTCTCTTCTTACTCCTATTTC
Organism: Equus quagga; assembly: GCF_021613505.1. Classification (NCBI taxonomy): domain Eukaryota; kingdom Metazoa; phylum Chordata; class Mammalia; order Perissodactyla; family Equidae; genus Equus; species Equus quagga. The sequence continues at coordinate 7,849,672 of NC_060267.1, read as the reverse complement.
TCTGGCATCAAGGAGATAGAAAACAAGAAGAGGAAAGATGTACAACTTCTCAAACAAGCTCACTTTGTGTCAGTGAAGAAAAACAACTCTTAGCAGGGATTAGACTGGTCCACAGTATCTCTGGATGTGTAGGCAGATAAGCAACAAAATAGACTCTCAAAACTGAATTCCAATTTGTAAAGAGGTCTGGGAAGCTGCTCCATCTTAGAGTAGCTCACATGAAGGCTGTCTACCTTGTTGGGCAAAGTCATGACATAGGAAATGGTGGCTAGAACGCTAGTCTTAGCTATCAGACCCGCTCCCATGTAGGTTTCTATCCCCTCCATCTGCCCATGGAGAGATGCACTCATCTTCTCTATGCTCTCGGGTCTCTCCCTTGGTTGATGGCAGAAATTTTTCCTCTGGGCTCTGTCTCAGTGCTTAGAATTTCAGACATATTTTACTAACATCCTTGTTATGGTAGGGAGTTTATACAAGTTAGCTTATTATTCTGTCAAGGATAGGTAACTCTCTTATGCCATCTTCTCACACAAGTATCCATTCTCATATGCACTAGTGTCACAGCTCTCCTGACCCAGATAGAGAGTCCTTACAAAATGCTGTGAGTAGTAAAGGAGAAGCTCTTTAAATTGGGAATTAGACCTCAAACCTCTTTTCCTCAATAATACTACTCAACAAATATTTATTAAGCATCTGCTGTGTGCAAGTCACTGTGCTTGGCTCTAGCTGTGAACAAAGTAAAGCTCAGCTCCTGCCCTTGTTGCAGCTTTAAGTCTAGTCAATTATGCTGGAAGGGAGAAACAAGGAAGGATGTTCTGTCCTTGTTACCAGGAATTAGACTGTTCTGATGGTTGTCTGAACTAATGACATCTTCCTGTTCAACATCATTAGCAGTTTGGAGGAGCTAACGAACATGGTATTTAAAATACTCACATTCTATGTCTTGGGAGCACAACAACTGTATGTTATGTCTTTACCTGCATTTTTTTCTAGCAAGTTTGTATATTCTTTAGCACAGCAACCATATTTTATGTATGATTATTTCCATTGCCAAGCATGATACCTGGTACATGGTAAAAACTCAATAAATGTTTACGTGATTTCTACAAATAGTCCTGTGACCAGGTTGCCTGTGTACTATTTCTGCTGGCATGAAAAATTGCTACCCTCTTCTGTTACCTTTTACTATTCATATGAGAATCATGGAAATGTGCCCTACTGATTGTGAAAAGAGCTCCATCGATCCTAGGGAATCTCTTCATTAAACCCGTTTTCAGTTCAGATTCAAATCTCCTCACACTTGCCAACATCTCCATCACATTTCTAACTCATGGAAATTGTTTCTGGGTATATTTCCTCCTGCTTTCACTGGAAGAAAACAGCAGGGCAAGTTTACATGCTCGCCCTCATTTCCAGAGAAGGGACTGCGAGGGTACATTCATCAATCACTCTCTAGAAGGTAATGAGAGAAGGAAAATCTCTGGAAAATCTGTAATAAGGTGAGTGAGTGTGCAGGAGACCGATGGCAGAATCTTGAAAATCAGAGTAATTTCACTGACAGAGCTTCCTTACTCCAGATACTATACGAAAATATTACTGGGAGTGTTTAAAATATCAAATTCTAAAAAACATAGTGTAGTTATCAGAAAATCTTTGGCCCTGACCCTATGTTCATTTCTGTATTGATGGCAACTTTTTCCAAATACTTAATTAAAACTTAGTCATTAGGGATCGTAAACTGCTTATGCACAAATTTTTCAGAAAACATGCATTTTGTAAAGTAAGAGTTTAATTTGATTGAGATCTTTATTTTGTGGCTCCATGAGGAGAGGTTATTTCTACACTACCATCAAATGCTCGAAAAGTACATATGCACCAAAAGGTTATAAATATATATCACCTTCTGTTATAATTGGAGTATCTATAATGTTTTTCTTGGCCTTCAAAATTACGATAAGGGGCTTAGGTGATAGTTATAGCAGAAAAAGAGGGGATTTTATTCCTTATGCCCCTTAAAGCTTTCATTATTATCAGCTTATAATAAAACAAACATAATAAGACCTGTATATTCCTAAAATTTCATTGGTGATTAAAAGAGAAACTTCAGTGGTGCCCCAAAATTAATCAAATTAATTATTTTATCTTTTTTTAGCTTTTCCAAACTTTTTGAAATAGGTAATACCATCAAGTTAGTTGGTTGTTGTCATAATTAAAGATAATACTAAAAGCCAGATACTTTGACTTTCAAAGCAAGATTCACTCCACTACTCCGCATGGCTTCCCATAAATATTAAAATCTAAGGCAATGTTTAGATTAACCATTCAATCATATTGTGGTATTTATGGGATTGTTCCAGGAATGGAATGATTCACTCCATTTAAGGGGGGGGGGGTGGTATAATATTCAAAACTGAAACACATTGAGAAATACTAGAGTAGAGAATAGTAACAATAATAACACATTAATATAGCAAACATGTCGTTTTAATGTCAAGAAGGACATGAGTAATGGACAATCAAAATTATAATTTCCCACAGAAAATGAGATGAGCAAAAGAAGAAAGACAATATTCCCCATATGTGTGTGTGTGTGCATCAACTAAAAAAGACTATAATGGGAGAGAAGAAATCCCCTTAGGAATCAACCTCTCAAGTAAAATGGGATTGATTTTCGAAGGCAATAGTTACAAGAACAACCACATGGACTGGGTCAATAAAGCGAGAAGCTGTCTCTGAGCCATTCATAATCCTAACTCCTGTCCCCGTAGTTCATGCGACTTAAAATGTAAATCCGAGTGCGTACCCCTACAAAAAGATTCCCTCCTTCACCCTCAAACTTCTAGGTTATCTTATAGGAGGTGATGAATAGAACCTTCAGTTGGTCCTGAGAAGAAATTCAATTTGATTTTTCCTGAAGCAGCATCCTGCCACCCACACATTATCTATCCTTTGAGTTGAAATAACTCAGCATTTAAATGAAAGAAAGTTCAAAAATGCAGGGGCTGCCCAGTGGCGTAACAGTTAAGTTCACTCACTCTGCTTCAGCGGCCCAGGTTCACAGGTTCAGATCCAAGGTACAGACCTATGCACTGCTTATCAAGCCACACTGTCGCAGGCATCCCACATATAAAATAGAGAAAGATGGGCACAGATGTTAGCTCAGGGCCAAGCTTCCTCAGCAAAAAGAGAAGGATTGGCGGCAGATGTTAGCTCAGAGCTAATCTTCCTCAAAAAAAAAGTTCAAAAATGCAGAAACTACAGTTTTGGGGCTATTGAATTACAATCCAAATCTGACTACAAAGTTTACGGAGTTAGTATAAAACCTCAAAGCTGAATCACAGTGTGGTGACCATATGTGTTCATACATCCACTGTAAACAGCCCTTTGGGGAAAACTTAAGGAATCCATGCGGGAATAGTCCTCTAAACTCTACTGTACTTCAGTCTTTGGTCACCCCTGACTGCCACCACCACCATTTTTAGTGTGTAGAGAGGGTGACAGGGCAATAATAGAGAAGGCTGGTCATCAGAAGCACCCCTTCCACATTACGGATTAAATTCAGTCCACAGTGCGAGAGGGATGCTTTTGTTTATTTTTCTCTTGGTATAATTTTTCTCATTACAATCCTCTGTTTTAAGCCAAGAGCACCAAAGTGGCAGTGTTACGCTGCCGGATTGGCACTACAATATAAACACATTCAAAGCAAATGTCATCGCACCATGCCAAGAATGTGCACTCAGTTGCTCTGGATGGACTTCCACTTTTGATGGTTTCCTAAAATTATATCAAAGAACTGAAAATGTGGCCATGGCTTTCAGAATGTTACAAATCATACACAAAGCAAAAGGCAAATTCCATTCAAATTATACATGGAGAAAAGCCATTAATTAAAAATAAATTCTGATTTTAAGTATGTGTTTATTTTTTTAAACATGGAAAACTCATGAGAAATCAAAAATATAAATGGTCATTATGTCACCACCTGTATAGAACCATCACCAACATTTTAGAATATTTTCACACTTTTCTACGAATTTATGAGTGTGTTCCTGTGGGACATATGACTAACATTTTGTTTTTATATAGCCTACATTTTTACTTAATGTATCATATTTTCGGTGTAATTAAAAACTTCATAGAAATTATTTTAATGGGTATATAATATTTAAACGATGATTTTATCACACTGCATTTTTTATTAATTTTTCCAGTTTTATTGAGATATAATTGGCATGTAACATTGTTCAGTTAAGTTGTACAGCATAGTGATTGATATATGTATATATTGCAAAGCAATGGCCACAAGAAGTTTAGCTCACATCCTTCACCTATCAGAGTTTAGATGTTTTTTTTCTTGTGACGAGAACTTTTAAGATCTGCCGTCTTAGCAACTTTCAAATATACAGTATTGTTAACTATATCTACCATGCTATACATTCATCCACAGAACTTATGTACCTTATAACTTGAAGTTGATAACATTTTGACCACCATCACCCATTTCCCACGCCTCCACCCCCTGCCTCTGGCAGCATCAATCTGTTCTCTGTTTATGTGAGTTTGATTTTTTAGATTCTACGGTATAAGTGAGATCATACAGTATTTGTCTTTCCTGACTTATTTTACTCAACATAAGGCCCCCAAGATCCATCCAGGTTGTTGCAAATGGCAGGGCTTCCTTCTTTTTTTTGGTTGAATGATATTCCATTGTAAATATAACACCACATTTTCTCTATCCCTTCATTCATTGATGGACACAGATTGTTTCCATGTCTTGACTATTGTGACTAATGCTGCGATGAACATGGAGTTGCAGCTACCTCTTTGAAATACTGATTTCATTTCCTTTTGATGTATACCTAACAGTGGCACTGCCAGATCATATGGTAGCTCTATTTCTAAATTTTTTTTTTAAGATTTTATTTTTTTCTTTTTTCTCCCCAAAGCCCCCTGGTACATAGTTGTATATTCTTCGTTGTAGGTCCTTCTAGTTGTGGCATGTGGGACGCTGCCTCAGCATGGTTTGATGAGCAGTGCCATGTCCGCGCCCAGGATTCCAACCAACGAAACAGTGGGCCGCCTGAAGCAGAGCACTCGAACTTAACCACTCGGCCACGGGGCCAGCCCCTATTTTTAATTTTTTGAAGAACTTCCATATTGTTTTCTATAGAGGCTGAATCAGTATGCATTTCCACTAACAGGGCATAAGAGTTCCCTTTTCTCCACATCCTCCCTAACACTTATCTCTTGTCTGTTTGATGGCAGCCATTCTAACAACTGTAGGTTGATATCTCATTGTGCCTTTGATTTGCATCTCCCAGATGATTAGTGATGTTGAGCATCGTTTCTTGTACCTGTTGTATATTTGTATGTCTTCTTTGGAAAATGTCTATTCAGTTCCTCTGCCTATTTTTAAATTGAATTGTTTGTTTCTTTGCTATTGAGTTGTATGAGTTCCTTACACATTTTGGATATTAATTCCTAATTAGATACGTGGTTTACAAATATTTTCTCCCATCCCTTAGGTTGATTTTTCATTTTATTGATGGTTACCTTTGCTACGCAGAAGCTATTTGGTTTGATGAAGTCCTACTTGTTTATTTTTGGTTTTGTTACCTTCGCTTTTGACGTCAAATCCAAAAAATCATTTCCAGAACTGATGAAAAGAGCTTACCCACGTATATTTTCTTCTAGGAGTTTTATGGTTTCAGGTCCTACATTGAAGTCTTTAATCCATTTTGAAGAGATTTTTGTATATGGTGTAATATGGTTGTCAAGTTTCATTCTTTTGCATGTGGCTGCCCAGTTTTCCCAATACCATTTGTTGAAGAGATTATCCTTTCCCCCCTGTATATTCTTGGCTCCTTTTTCATAAATTAATTGACAATATATATGTGCGTTTATTTCTGGGCGTTCTGTTCTGTTCCACTGATCCATGTGTCTGTTTTTGTGCCAGGACCACGCTGTTTTGATTATGATAGCTTCATCATATACTTTAAAATCAGGAGGTGTGATGCCTCCATGTTTGTTCATTTTCAAGATTGCTTTGGCTATGTGAGGGTCTTTTATGGTTCTACACAAATTTTAGGATTTTTTTTTCTATTTCTATGAGAAATGCCATGGGAATTTTGATAGCAATTGCATTGAATCTAAAGATGGCTTTGAGTAATATGGACATTTTAATGATGTGAATTCTTCTAATTTGTGATATGGGATATTCTTCCATTTATTTGAGTCATCTTCAATTTCTTTCATCAATGTCTCATAGTTTTCAATATACAAAACTTTTACCTGCTTGATTAAATTTATTCCTATTTTATTTTTTGGATGCTATTGTTGAGATTGTTTTCTTAATTTCTCTTTCTGATAGTTCATTGTTAGTGTATAGAAATGCAACTGATTTTTCATATTGACTTTTTCTCCTGCAACTTTACTGAATTTATTAGTTTTAACATTTTTTGATGACGTCTTTAGGATTTTCTATATATGATATCATCTGAAACTAGAGACAGTTTTACTTCTTCCTTTCTGATTTCAATGCCTTCTATTTATTTATTTTTTTTGTCTAATTGCCCTGGCTTGGACTTTCAGTACTATGTTGAATAAATGTAGCAGGAGTGAGCATCCTTGTCTTGTTTCTGATCTTAGGGCAAAAGCTTTCAGTTTTTCACTGTTGAATATGATGTTAGCTGTGGGCTTGTCAAATATGGCCTCTCTTATGTTGAGGTACATTCTCCCCTCTACCCACTTTATTGAGAGTTTTGATCATGAAAGGATGTTGAATTTTGTCAAATGCTTTTTCTGCATCTCTTGAGATGACCATATAAATTTTATCCTACATTTTGTCAATGTGGCATATTACATTGATTGATTTGTCTGTGTTGAACCATCCTTTTCTCATTGGGATAAATTCCGCTTGATCATAGAGTGTGATCCTTGCAATGTATTGTTGAATTTGGCTTGCTAATATTTTGTTGAGGATTTTTGCAACTATGTTCATCAGGGATATTGGTTTGTAATTTTCTTGTAGTGTCCTTGTCTGGTTTTGGTATCAGGGTAACATTGGCCTCATAAAATGAGTTTGGAAGAGTTCCCTCCTCTTCTGTTTCTTGGAAGAGTTTGAGAAAGATTGGTATTAATTCTTTAAATGTTTGGTAGAATTTACCAGTGAAGCCATTTTTTTTGATAGATATATATTTTTTTTTTTTTGAGGAAGATTAGCCCTGAGCTAACATCTGCCACCAATTCTCCTCTTTTTTTTTTTGCTGAAGAAGGTTTGCCCTTAGATAACATCTGCGTCCATCTTCCTCTACTTTATATGTGGGACACCTGCCATAGCATGGCTTAATAAGCAGTGTGTAGGTCTGCACCCGGGATCCAAACTGGTGAGCCCCAGGCCACCAAAGCAGAACGCACAAACTTAACCATTATGCCGCCGGGGATAGGAGATTTTTGATTCCTGATTCAATCTCCTTACTAGTTACTAATCTGTTCAGATTTTCTATTTCTTCATGATTCAGTTGTGGTAGGTTGTGTGTTTCTAGGAATTTATCCATTTCTTCTAGGCTGTCTAATTTGTTGGTGTATAATTGTTCATAGTCATCTCTTATGATTCTTTGTATTTTTGTAGTATCATTTGTAATGTCTTCTCTTTCATTTATAATTTTAGTTGTTTGATCCTCTCTTTTTTTCTTGATAAGTAACATTTTCTTTTTACATGTGGAGCATTGTAGCAGACACTTCTGGTAGCTATTCAAATGGCCATTCCCTCTTTCTCCTTTGGTCACATCTCATTATAAAAGCTGCACAAGCCACTCACACAATTTCCCAGCTTCCTCTATGGTTAGGTAACCAGGGGACCAAGCTCTGGTCAGGAGGGAGACCGCTGGGAGAGCTGTTTCTAAGGCATTTGCTTTCCTGATAAAAAGAGCAGACGGGAGAAGAGAGCTGCTTCTGTCTACTGCTTCTCCTTCCTTCTTGAACATGAGCATGATGTTTCAAGCCAGACAGATTTTTTTGCACCTATGTAGTGACAAGAGTGAAGTTGAAATGCCAATAGACTATGGATCACAGAGATAAAATGAGCCCAGGATCTTCATCATATTGTTGAGCTGCAAGACTAACCTGATACCATTGTTACATAAATAATAAATGTGCTTACCATTTAAAAACCTTGTACAGTAGCTAACCGAATCTTTGCTATAGCCATTAGATTTCCTAATGATCGAACATTTAGATTGTTTTCAGGTTTATTATATAAAAAAAAAGATGAATGAAAATTAGCATACATAGACTTATAGCCCCATTTCCTTATATACTCTTTAAAATATAAAATGAAATAAATATTAGTCAATCTATTACTTATATGTTTACAAAAGGTTAACTAATTGGTTATAATTTTTAATATTTTAACAACATGGCTGTAGATAGTATTGTTTTATCATTTTAAAATTTAAAAATCTCTTATCTGCAACAGTTCTCCTTTCTGAATTATCTTTTGGGGTTTGTTTTTTGGTTTAAGGTGACATTTTTACCAGAAAACAGACATTTTTTTTTAAGAAAATCTTTAATTAGCATTTCTAGTGCTTTTTTATGGAATGTTTCATCATTATATTTATAACTTTATATCCCTTCTCCTTTTTACTTTCTCTTTTAACTTTCTTTTAAGTAATAAAAATATTTAGGGCTATAAATTTACCCATGAGATCAGCTTTAGTAAGATCCCACAATTTTCTTTTTGATGTAGTACTTTTCATTTGTCCTTTTCTGTTTGATGTTGACACAATAATTAATTATGCACGTATTGTGGTTTCCACAGAGGGGTCGTTATTTTGTTGTAGTTGTTAATTTATAAGTTGGTAGTTATTGTCATAGTTATTACTTTTACCTGCCAACTCTGTTTATTCTGAACTGAAAATAAAACCACTGCAATTTCTGCTTTGTGGAATCAAGATGACTTTTGGGTTTTTTTTTTTTTTTTTTTGCCTAGTACTGGAAACATATTTTTTAAATCTTACGGGAACGTTTAACAAGAACATATATTTTCTGCTTCTGGGTACAGAGCTTAATATATTTTTATTAATCCAACTTTATTAATTCTATTACTCAAAACTGAGATGTCCTCATTTCATTTTTTACTACTATTTATGATAAAACTGATAGTGATGTTAACCTTCCCAACTATAATTAAGCTTCTGTTCTTCTTGAATTCCTACAATTCATTTCCATGTTTTGATTCACATAAATTCACATACATTTTCAGGCTATTACAACTTCATTATGGAATTTAGCTTTTACATATATGAAAAGACTTTCTTTGTTATGTTTTATGATTTTTTCCTTACATATTCTTTTGTCTGTTCTTAATATTAACACCCTGTTTTACTTTCAGTGGCTTTTACTTAATGTATCTTTGCTCACCTTTTAATTTTTATCTTTCTGATTAAAAAACAGGCACGCCTATTCAAAATCTATTTTTTACATAATTTTATTATAACTGAAATATTTGATGTTATTTTAAAGACTTATTATTTTTATTTTTGCACTGATTGCTGTTTCCTTCAGGTTTGTGCTCTTTACTGTGTGGTCTTCCTTTGTTCTTCCTTGTCCTGTTATAAAAGTGTATATGCTATGTCTGATTCTATAGTGGCTACCTCAAAGTTTTTCAAAAATATACAAAATCTGTGCTTCTCTATATTATTATTTCATAAACTCATCTGAGAAACAATAGCTTAGGAGATATTAGTAGATAGTCCTAATGGTCAGGAAAGCTTCGGATGTAACAAATCCCCACAAACCTTAATGGTTTACAGCCACAGGTTAGCATTTTCTCTCACCGTTCTCGTGGTGAAGTGGGCTCTGCTTAGGGTCTTTGAGTTTCATCAGGTGGGACGGGGTTCTGGTCATTAGAATTCACAATTGTGATGGATGTCCAAGATGACTCCCTCTGACAGCCAGTAGCTGATCCTGGTTGTCAGCTGAGACTGAGCTGAGCTTACTAATTGGACTGTCTACACACAGTTTTTCCATGTGACTTTTGCTTCTCATAACATGATAGCAGCTGGGGTCCAAAATGGAAAATCCAAAAAAATGTGTTCTAAGAATCTCAAGCAGAAGCTATAAAGCCTCAGTAGTCCCAGAAAATGACTTGTGATGCGTTAAATTCTTCAAAACCATTATTAAGTCCAGCCCAGGTTCAAAAGGAGGGAAAATAAGTCCCACCATTTATTGGAAAGAGCAGTATTATCATACAAGAAGCGAAAGACCTGATAGAGATCGTCTTTTAGAGACTGACTAAACTTCCTTGTAGAATTACATTATTCCTGAACACATTAAAGAAAAACCTTGTGTAATGGCTAACCAAATTATTTCTTCTAGCCAAGTCTTTTTCTCACATATAAATTGTCATCCTTATTGCAACATTCCCTTAAGAGGAGTTTCAGAAGTGTTGCTCTAGACCAGCACTGTCCAATAGAAATATAATACAAGACACGTGTAATTTTAAATGTTTTGATAGTGACGTTAAAAAAGTTAAAACTAATTGAATAGTATATTTATTTAATCCAATATATCTAAAATATTATTTCAACATGTAATCAAAGTAAAAATTATTAATGAGCTGTTTGACATACTTGCTTTTGTGCTATGCCTTTGAAATCCAGTGTATATTTTATACTTAGAGCACATCACAAGGGCTCAATAGCCACATGTGACTGTTCTGGAAAGTGCTGCTCCTTGGAAGAAAGAATTGTGTTCTAACACAAATCTGCTTGATACATAGAATTCACACGTGTGTAATAAATGTCTTAAAGAATGAATTTCAAACTCAAAAAAATTTTGAACACAGCTCCCCAACCCTCTCCCTCCTTGTAAATAGAAATCTCTGGCCAATCTTCCCATAACCACTGCCAGCCTCTGTTAGTATAACAGGAATTTGCTATATTTTTAATATTCTTCCTAACTTTCAGAAATAATTTGTATATTGCATTAATTTAATATATTAATAGCAATGATTTAGAAATTGGTTTTGTTCAAAGCCACTCATTTGTTCCTCCTTTTATTCAACAAATAGTTAGTGATTTAGTAATATTTGTCACACTGTACTAGGAGGAAGGGGTAAAATGATGGGAAAAATCAAATAAAATTTCTACCATCTTACTATTATTCCCCTTTAATAAAACCTTAATTTTATCTTTTTTCTGAGTCTTCTCATTTATCACTTGGAAAAAAAGGTACTTGAGTGATACAGTTTTTGTGCCCTGGAGCAACTGCCAATCTCTTTCTATTGATGCCAATTTGACTAAATGCATATTCTTTATACTGCTACCTTTTCCCCTCAAAACTGTGTAGATACTTCTCTATTATCATCAAACACAGAGGGAAATTCTGAACCCAGCATGATGGGTTTTTATTGGCACTTGTTTTCCTGCTACTGCATAGATAATTCCTTTCTAATGTGTCAAATTCTCTTCAGGATGTCTCTTTAATTTTTCCTGGTAAATTTTTTTAATCTTTGCAAAGGCTCAAGTCTTTCTGTTGCTTCAGGAAAGATTTCTTCTTTCTTTATCTTTGATTTCTGCTTTTGTTCCTCTTCCTTATTTTCTCAACTTAGTAATAGTTATGTTGTGTTTTGAAGCCAGGCGTATCTATCATATTTTCTCATGACATTGTTATTTATGTCACTTTTTCTTCTGTATTTGGTGTCTTAATTCTTCCGTACGCAGAATTGCACACTATTGTCCAACTGCGACTGAATTTTAGCCTACTTCGTTTACCAAACCATAGAATCTGAATCTGAAGCTACTCAGAGGCATACCTTGTTCTCACTCTGTCATTTAGACGGAAACTTTTTCCTAATTCATCAGCCCAGACAAAGCACTTTTGTCTAGCTTGCCTAGAGAGACTCTAAAATCTAGCAAAACCTTTATTCTCTATTAGTAATTTATATTTTGCTGGGTCATTTTCTATTTTTCACTGATACTGTTTTTAGCGCCTTACTGATCTTTCTTTCTCTCTACCAGATCCATGGTTTTCCTAAGCCCATATCTCAAATGGTTGATAGGACGTTTAAGCATCGGGAACCTACTAAAGTTTCCTCATCGATTTTTCTTACAGTTACCATTGTTTTCTGATTTTCCCCAACATTTCATTACAAAAACTTTTCAACTACAGAAAATTTATTTTATTCTTTTTTTATACAAACATTAACATCACTCTGATTAAACAGATGAACACCTTTATGGCCCAGCCTTCAGATCACAATGTCTCTGCCACCTTGGAGTCTCTCTCCACAGACTCAGGTGAGTGACCTTGCGCTCTCCGTTATTCTGCATGTATCATGATAATTTCCCCATATTGGTACAGTCTTTTTTCCATCTTTTAAAAGTAGTATTTTGGGGGCCGGCCCGATGGTGTAGCAGTTAAGTTTGTGCACTCCACGTTGGTGGCCTGGGGTTCACCAGTTAAGATCCTGGGCATGGACCTACACACCACTTATCAAGCCATGCTGTGGTAGGCGTCCCACATATAAAGTAGAGGAAGATGGCACAGATGTTAGCTCAGGGCCAGTCTTCCTCAACAAAAAGAAGAGGATTGGTGGTGGATGTTAGCTCAGGGCTAATCTTCCATTAAAAAAAAACAGTATTTTTTCCTGACTATAAAAATAGTACATGCTCACTGTGGAATATTTAAAAAATACGTATAAATATTGAGGAGAAAAAACAAAAATAACCCGTGACCCACTACCCAAAGCGTTATCATTTTGATCTGTTTCTTTATGTTCTTTTGTGTTTTTTAGCTTCCTCATAAAACATTATAAAAGGACATTTTCAATACTATTAAATATTCTTTATAAAATATGATTTCAAACGTTGCATACCATCCTATCATTATGATGTTCCATAATTTATTTAACCACTGATGTATTTTTAGATATTTAGGTTGTTTTCCATTTTTAGCTATTAATAATGCTACCAAAACATCCTTGAACAGAAATCTTTGTATGTATTTTTGATTATTTCCTTTGGCTATCACTAAAGATAAAATACTTTCAAATATTTACATAAAATCTTTTGAGAAAATATTTCTCAATGACTTGTCTATTTTTCCATTGGAATGTTTGTATTTTTTCCAGCTTTATTGAGATATACTTGACATATGAAATTATGTAAGTTTAAGGTGTACAGTGTGTTGATTTGATAAACATATATTGCAAAATGACTGCCACCCTAGTGTTAGCTAACACTCCGTCACATCATATACTTACAATTACTTTTTTGTGGTGAGAATATGTAAGATCTATTCTCTTAACTTTCAAGTATAAAATATAGTATTGTTAACTATAATCACAAACCTGTGCATTAGATCCCCAGAATTTATTCAACTTCTAACTGAAGGTTTGTACTCTTTGACCAACATCTCCCCATTTCTCCAACCCCCAGCCCCTGGTAATCACCATTCTGCTCTCTGTTTCTACCAGCTCAGCTTTTTCAGATTCCACATATAAGCAATACCAAACTGAATTTGTCTTTCTCTTTCTGACTTATTTTGCTTAGCATGATGCCCTCAACACCCATTCATGTTGTCACAAATGACAGGATTCCTTCTTTCTCATGGCTGAATAATATTACAGTGTGTGTGTGAGTGTGACATCTTCTTTATCCATTCATCGTTGACAGGCACTTAGGTTGTTTCCATATCTTGGCTATTGTGAATAATACTGTAGTGAACAAGGGAGTACACAGACATCTTCGATATCCTGCTTTTATTTCCTTAGGATATATACTCAGAACTGAGATTGCTGGATAATATGGTAGTTCTATTTTGAATTTTTTGAGGAACTTCCATACTGTTTTCCATAGTGGCCGCACCAATTTACATTCCCACTAATGGTGCACAAGGGATCCCATTTCTCCAAATCCTCACCAACACTTGCTGTCTCTTGTCTTTTTGATGATAGCCATTCTAACAGTTGATATATCATTGCGGTTTTGATTTGCATTTCCCAGATGACTACTGACATTCAGCTCCTTTTGAAGTACTTGTTGGCCATTTGTACTTTCTTGGCCACAAGTACTATTGTCTTCGGAAAAACGTCTATTCAGTTCCTTTGCCCGTTTTCTAATCAGATTGTTTTTGTGTTACTGACTTATGTGAGTTCTTTTAGTATTTTGGATGTTAACCTCTTATCTGATAAGCAGTTTACAAATATTTTCTCCCAGTCATTAGGTTGTCTTTCATATTGCTGATGATTTCCTTTGCCGGGCTTTTTAGTTTGATGTTGTCTCACTTGTTGACTTTTGGTTTTGTTCTTGTGCTTTTGGTGCCTTATCCAAAATAACCTTGCCAAGACCAATGTCAAGGAGATTTTTCTCTGTTTTCTTCTAGAAGTTTTATAGTTTCAAGTCTTATGTTTAATTGTTTAACCCATTTCAAGTTAATTTTTGTGAGTGGTATAAATTAGGGATCCAAGTTTATTTTTATGCATGTGGTTATCCAATTTTCCTAGCACCATTTATCAAAGAGCCTGTCCTTTCCCCATCGAGTATTCTTGACTTTCTTGTCAAATATTAGTTGACCATATATGCAGGGCTTTATTTCTGGGCTCTTGACTCTTTTCCATTGGTGTATGTGTCTATTTCTATAGCCATACGTACTATTTTGATTACCATAACTTTGTAGAATAGTTAAAAAACAGATAGTATGATGCCTCCAGCTTTGCTTTCCTTTCTCAGGATTGTTTTGGCTGTTCAGAGTCTTTTGTGCTTCCATTCCCATCTTGGGATTCTTTTTTCTATTTCTGTGAAAAATGCCATTGGAATTTTCATAGCAATTGCACTGAATCTGTAGATAGCTTTAGATAGTATGGACATTTTAACAGTATTAATTCTTCTAATCCATGAACATGGCCTGGGTAACTATTGGCCTGTCTCATTAGACCACAGGCCTTGATCATGACACTCTGGACAGATCATTGAATTATTACAACAGCAGTGACACTTCCAGATGCATACCGCAGGCAACACATGGCAGAAGCAAAGTGCGGCAGCACAATGGGCCTCCAGCAAGTGGTGCTGCCTTCCCAAATGGTGTTACCCACCTGGGTTAGCCTGTTAGTAAGCCAGTCACAGCTAAATGGCATTCCCCTTGGTTAACTGCAAGTGTGATCATGCAGTCCTGCCAGCTACACCACTTGTGTGGGTCCCAGCCTAATGATAGTGATGCTATTGGCTAGGAATGCCTGAGGCACTCACCCAGGCCCATGTTACCACTAGTGGGCCCCACAGACATTACCCCCACTGAGGCCAATGTTGTGGCTGGACATCATGGGTCTTGTGATGATTGCAGGACACACTTCAGCAAAAACCATCAGGGAAATTTGAGGAACAAGATTTATTACTCACAGGTCGTAGAGGGTACAGGGCATGCCCAATGGCCACACAGCAAGGTCACAGGTAGAGAGACAGAGAGAGAGAATGGACCTGGAGATCTGTCTTTATTATGGTCCAAGGGTGAGGTGTGTAGGGTTTCACAGGTAAACTCTTTACTGGCTAATTTAAAGCATAAGAGGGAGAGTTATTGTACAGGAAGGGAGAAGAGGGGTCACACAAGTGGTCGGTTATCTACATTTCCCATGGCTTTCTGAAAGACAGAACTTCATGGGTGGGAGTGACCTCATTGCTTATCTGATTATTCTCCTAGTAGCTCTGTCATACACCTGGCAATATATTTATTCAGGATGGATGTCTTTTGAAATGGATGTTTCAGCAATCAAAAGCTTAAAGCCAGGCACTTACATTACAGTTGATTTTGTATCCTGCAACTTAAATGAAATTGCTTATTAGTTCTAACAGTTTTTTGGTGGAGTCCTTAGATTTTCTACTTATAAGATCATCTGCAGAAATTTTTGCTTCTTCTTTTCTGATTTGGATACCTTTTATTTATTTGTTTTATCAGATTGTGTTAGCTAAGACTTCCAATATTGTGTTGAATAAGATTGGTGAGAATGGGCACCCCCGTCTTATGCTGATATTAGAGGAAAAGCTTTCAACCTTTCACCATTGAGTATGATGTTAGCTGTGGGGTTGTATATAGCTTCTATTATTTTGAGATAGGTTCCTTCTGCACCCAATTTGCTGAGCATTCTTGTCATGAAAGGATGTTATATTACGTCAAATGCTTTTTTTACATCTATTGATAAGATCACATGATTTTTATCTTTCATTATATTAATGTGGTGCATCACATTGATCAATTTTCACCTGTTAAACCATCCTTTCATCCCAGGGATAAATTCCACTTGATCATGGTTTATGATCTTTTTAATGTACTGTTGAATTATTTTGCTAGAATTTTCTTGAGAATTTTTGCATCTGTGTTCATCAGGAATATTGGTTAATAGTGTTCTTGTAGTGTCCTTATCTGGCTTCAGTATTAGGGTAATGCCAGTCTGGTAAAATGGGTTCGGGAGTATTCCCTCTTCTCAATTTATCAGAAGAGTTTGAGAAGGGTTGGTATTAATTATTCTTTAAATGCTTGGTGAAATTCACCAATGAAACCATCTGGACCTGGGCTTTTCTTTGTTTTAAGGTTTTTGATTACTGATTCAATCTCCTTACTAGTTATTGGTCTGTTCAGATTTTCTATTTCTTCATGATTCAGTTTTGGTAGGTTGTATGTTTCTAGGAACTTACTTGTTTTTCTAGGTTGTCCAGTTTGTTGGCATATAGTTGTTTATAGTAGTCTCTTCTGATCCTTTGTATCTCTGTGCTATCAGTTGTAATATCTCTTCTTTCATTTCTGATTTTATTTAAGTCTTCTCTCTTTTTCCTTGGTGAGTCTACCGAAAGATTTTTCTATTTTATCTTTTCAAAAAACGAAGTCTTAGTTTCATTGATCTTTTCTGTCATCGTAGTCCCTGTATCATTTATTTCTCTCTGATCTTTATTTCCTTCTTTCTACTAGCTTTAGGCTTACTTTGTTCTTCTTTTTCTAGTTCCTTCAGTGCAATGTTAGATTGTTTATTTGAAATCTTTCCCTTTTTATTAATTTAGGTTTTATAATTATAAACTTCTCTCTTAGAACTACTTTTGCTGCATCCTGTAAGTTTTGGTATGTTGTTTTTCCATTTTTGTTTGTCCCACGATATTTTTTTATTTCACTTTTGATTTCTTATTTGAAGCATTGGTTGTTCAGGAGTGTGTTGTTTAGTTTCCATGTATTTGTAAATTTTCCAGATTTCCTATTATTGATTTCGATTTTCATACCATTGTGTTCAGAATAGATACTTGGTGTAATTTCTATCTTCTCAAATTTGCTCAACATTTCTGTCACCTAACATATTATCTATCCTGGAGAATGTTCCATGTACACTTAAAAAGGATGTGTATTTTGTTTCTGTGGGATGGAATATTCTGCACATGTCTGTCAGGTCCATTTGGTCTATAGTGTTATTCAAATCAGCTATTTCTATGTTGATTTTCTGTCTGGATGATCTATCCACTTTTGAGAGAGGGGCATTAAAGTCCCCTACTATCACTGTGTGGCTGTTAATTTCTGCTTTTAGTCCTGTTAGTATTGCTTTATATATTTAGTGACCCAACGTTGGGTGCATAAATATTTACAATTGTTCCATTTTCTTGATGAATTGACTCCTTTATCATTTTATAATGACCTTCTTCATCTCTTGTGACCATTTTTAGCTTAAAGTCTATTTTGTCTGGTATATAAGTATAGCTACCTCTGGTCTCTTTTGGTTAGCATTTGCTCAAAATATTTTTCCCCACCCTTTTACTTTGAGTCTGTGTGTGTCTTTAAGGCTAAAGTGAGTCTCTTGTGGTCAGTATATCATTATATCTTGGTTTTTTTTTTTAATCCATTGAGCCACTCTATGTCTTTTGATTGGCAAATTTAATCTATTACATTTAAAGTAATCGTTGATAGATATGGACTTACTACTGCTATTTTGCTAATTGTTTTCTGACTATTTTGTAGTTCCTTTTTTCCTTTCTTCCTCTCTGGTTGTCTTCCTTTGTGATATGATGACTTTTTGTGGTGGTTTGCTTTGATTCCTTTATCTTAGTCCCTAGTATATATACTACAGGCTTTTCTTTGAGTTACCATGGGACTATATAGAATGCCTTATAGTTATAACCTCCTATTTTAAGCTGGGCCACTAGCTGGGCTCCACAATCACTTCTGGTTGGACAAAGCTGCAGGCTGTGTCCCCTGGCAGATGCTGCCACTGGCTGCAGTCAGCAATTAGGCAAAGCTGCAAGCTGGGATCCTCAGTTGCTCCTGGTCAGATGGGGCCACAGACTGTGTTCCCCAGGTAGATAGTACTTCTATCTGGACTCTGCATTTAGGCAGGGCTGCAGGTAGAGCTTCAAGATTCAACAGGGCCTCAGACTGTGCCCTGAAGTTGGGTAGGGCCACAGACTGGCCATCAGGCAGGGACTGGCTGTGCTCTGCTATTGGGTGAGGTCACTTGCCAGGTTCCCTGGTCAGGTGGGGCCTCCAGCTGTACCTTGCCATTAGTTGGGACTGAAGGTTATGGTCTGTGGTTGGGTAGGGTCACTCTCCAGGCTCCCTGATCTAGTAGGGCTACTGGCTGTGCTCAGCAATAGGGCACAGCCATCACTTGAGCTCTGCTATTGGGCAGGACTGTAAGCTGGGCTCTGAGGCCAGGCAGTACCAGAGGCTGTGCTCCAAGGCTGCCTGGGATCACTGGGCTTCCTGGTCAGACGGGGCAGGGAGTAATGCTCAGCAGTTGGGTGAGTCTGCTGAGATGCTTTGCTGCATGGGCATGCCATAAAATGTGCTCTGCAGATTGTGCCTATCATAGAATGTGCCTGGCATCTATGGCCATACTTTCTGGTGAGGCAGGACCAGAGGCTATGCTCAGCAGTTGGACAGCATTGTTCACTTGCTTTCCTGTACTTGTGGGGCTGTGGAATGGGCTCCATGGCTGATAATGCCATTGGCTGGGGACCAAAACCAGGCAGAACTTCCAACCAAGTTCCCTGGCCAGACAGAGCCACCAACTGGGATCTCCAGGTGGACACCACCTCCAGCAGGAACACAGTCTGCCAATATCCATGCACTTGTTGCTTTATAAGCCGCACACCTCCCTTCTCCGTCTCTATATGATCCCTGATTTTCCAGGCACAGCAATTACCCTGGTGATCCCCATGAGGCAAGACCCAGGCAGCCCTCCTGGGAAGCATCCCACAATGCTGTGAAACAGAATGTCCACCTTGGGCTCTCTTTTGCCTACTGGGGAAATCGTAGGCTGATGGGGGTGGTCTTCTCAGTGTGGCACTGTGCCAGCCTGGGGGAGGGGCAATGAGGTCAAAGTGAAACTGCTCTTCTTACTCTTCTAATGTGGTCCTTCTCAGTCTCTGTGGCCCAAGGCCCAGTCTCGGCTTCTGCCTAACCCCTGGCTTCTAGGATTTTCACAAAGATGTCTTGTCAATGGACAGTTGCTAGTTGGTCTTTCTGTTAGAGAGACTGAAGTCAGGAACCACCTATTCTGCCATCTTGATGACATCACCTCGTTGTTTCTTTTTAGTAAGAAAAAAGTAACCTGGCTCAGGATTGTCAGTAGAAAGAGAATACAGATTACCTTTCAATCTGCTCCTCACTTATTAGACTACTATGAAATGACCCCTGTCCAGCTTAAAGTAAACAGACATAGAAAGAAATGCATAGCCCACTTGTGTTGATCCATGGGAATTCATCTGGGATGATTTGGCTGAACAAAGGTAAATCTCTGCCCTCACTCCTGATTCTCTATCAGAAACAGAAATAAATTGTTTCAGTCCAAGGTGGTCTGCATTTCTTCCTTATATAGGTTTAGCACATGAAAGACTGTATCTTCAAGTATACACTGCACACACCTTTCATCATTTCATCTCATCTGCAGTGCTTGATATAAGAAAATCATATATATCAGAATCCCATATCCTACTGTGCACCATCTTCAACTTCCTATTCAATTGTTTCCTAGTACATGGAGGCCCCAAAGGATGTAAAAATGTACTAATGGGGCCTAGGGACGAGGTGGTCCTGATTCTGCTTTAGAAACCAATACTGCACAGTAGGGGATTGATTGCCAATTTTCTTGTTGCTGCACAATCTGCATCACAGTGTTAGAAGCAGACAGCAAGGGGAACTACACCCACTTCATGGTAGATAGGACTATTGTTGTCCAAAATGGCAAAATATGTCACAATGTTGTACTTTACTTCAGCTGCGTACGATCTAACGTTATTGTAATTTATTCTCAGTCTCACAAAAATGGTACTCTTAAATGCAGATAATTTCAGAGATCAATTAACCAGTTAATCAAAACATTAATTTAACCAATGTAACAAAAATGATGATAATAATACGGAAACAACAGTGATAGAGTTCAGTATCAGTCACACACTACCCACCAGAGAGCATTCAAGTGCCCCCTATCATTTCCTACCTTGAAGACAAATACTGATAGGAATAGATGAAGTATAAAGACATTGTTTAGTAATGACGCCAGAGTACATCTCTGATGAATAGAGAAAACAATTAAAAATGCTACTTCTCCATAGCATGTGCTTTTTGCCTTTTTCTAGCAGGGGATGGCTTATTTTTGGAGTGTCATCTTTGGATCCTCTTTTGAGATCTTGATCCTTTGCAGCTCATTAAGGCTGGTACAAAGTAGGTGTTAACAATCTCCCATTTGGGAATGGTTTCTTGTGCTGGAAAAGCCTAGAGCAGTAGTTCCCAACAGAAGGCAATTTTGCTGCTAGAGGATATTTGATGATGTCTGGAGACATTTTACATTCTGCAATGCACAGGAAAGCCCTCCACAACAAAGAGTTCCCCATCCCAAAACATCAATGTGCTGAGACTGAAAAACTCTGTGCTAAAATGACCAGGATGAAGACCACAGGGGACAAAAAGAAAGACAAGAGCAGGTGACACAGGCACTTACATTGTTACATCTATTATTCTTAATTTTCACTATCACAATAATCCTGTCATGTAGGTATTACCTCCATTTTATACACGAAGAAGGCATTATGTGTGTGTGCACAGATAGATAGCAGACACACAGATACACAGACACATTGACAGTTACATAGACACATAGATAGACACATAGATAGAAATATTATAAATAACCCTACAAAGTATATTTTAATTACCTATTTTTTTTCAGTTTTCAGAAAATATAATGACAGTTTAAATGGCCTATTTTGCCCAATAGCTCACAGAGCCAAGATCCAAATCCAAGCCTGTCCCACTGTCAACCCCTCGCCTTTGCACGGCACCAGTCTCATCTAATAACAGAAGCTCTTGTTCATTCATCTGTGAGCCCCTGGTGAGCACTCATTCCGCTGCTGTTTTGCTCGGAGGGGTGACCAGACCTGGAAAGTCCCACGCTGCAAGTATGCACACGTAGGAAGCTCTGTGGAGTTGTAGAAAGTGTTTTTCCTACATCATCTCATCCTCGAAACAGGCTTTGAAGTAAATAAAATTTCATTCACCATTTTGCAGATGAAAAAACTGAGGCTCCACAAATTTAGGTAAGTCAAGACTCAAACTCGGATCTTTCTGATTCTTTCCATTAATCTTTACCAGAAAAGCCATTTTCACCTTAGCTTTTCTCAACATCACCATACGTGTTCTTGCGGTGCTTCCCAAACCTGTGAACACAGTGACAATATTTGCTCAGCCACTTGGGGCAAAGAGAGGTGTGATCTGCTCAGTATCCTGGGGCTTCAGCTGTCCCAAACCCTCGCAGGCCACAAGAGCTAAAAGAATCAACACTTTGGCACACCAGTAACCCTCACTAGAGTGTTATAGACACCGACTGAGAATATCTGTTGAGCCTCGCATACAGCGTTATGAGACTTCTCAGTTTACTCCATTCCTCACTAAAATGTGGTAGCAAATGTCACTAATATGTCAATAAAAACGTAAATTTATAATAAAAACCACAATGAATACTGCTCACATCAGATGTTCTACCTATATAAACATAATATCTTCATGTTTCCTAATATTTTAAACATTATAGAAAGACTAATTCAAACACTATCCAAATCATTACTGTGGATAGATTAAAGAAACAGCTGCCTCTTAGAAGAACACAAATGGCTAGGATCTTTCACTCAATGGGTTGTCTCCTCATCAATAGAAACCCGTATGGAAAAATGAATTATGATATAATCATGCTTTTTTCTAGCACACCATTAATCCTTACCTTCACATGGTATTATAATTCACTTTACCTAACAAAAGCAACATTGTTAATGATATATTAGCTCAAATTTAGCGTAATATGTCAGGAAGTAGGAGTATGAATCTCAGACATAATAACATGTCAGCATGAGTGAATTTCCTTCTGTGTCTGTGTCACTTTTGAGCCTATTTTTCCCCCATTGGATTTCGGTCTCTTCAAATAACACTTCCCAACCCCCATCACACCATTATAAATAAGATTTAAACCTTTTTGAATTAAATAATTTCACAGTTTCCTCTCGGCTAACCTTTTTCTCTAGCTAGTCTGGAATTTCTAGTAAATGTGAACAGATCATATAGTCACAAACATCCTATTTCATACTTGAACGTGATAATTGTTAATATCTTCTTGAAGTATTTTCTATTACCGTGAATAAGATCACATCAATTCACTTCATCAAAGATGCTGAAAAGATTAACCATTTGTAGGAACAGAATATATTAAATACTCTAGTTTATTTGATGGGTTTTTAATAAAATTGAACTGTGATTGGAAGAGATTATAGAATTTTCAAATATGGTATCTCATACTAGAAGATGTTTATTAGCTTTTTCATGGCTACAAGCTTTCAACCTGCTGTGTTAAGAACATTTAGCAATTTAGTCTCCTAGTGAAGAGAAGACATATTCTTATGAAATTCCAGAAAATAAGATGTTAGTCACCTATGAATGAATTGTCCAAAACTTAGCCCCAACAATTCAAATATTATAAGCTCATGTACCTGTGCTTTCAAAACAGATGCCTGATATTTGTACCCTGTACTTTTTGTTTTTACCATAGGAATTAAACTGAAAAAATCTTTATGGTCCACCTTTCTGTTGATAACCAAAAAAAAAGCATATCTCTAACCCAAGTAAATTTAATCTAAAAACAAGGTTTATAACTGCAATTCTTGCTTAGAGTTACACACATATGAAAACACAAATTCCTTCTCCCTCCTTCTTCCAAGTGGAGAACTGTGCCTATGAATTAAGAAAAAATTAATTCAAAAATAATTTATAGACAGACTCATAATTTATAGAATAATGAGAAAACGTTTTCAAATATAAAGTCTTCAGTAATTCTCGCATTGGCTTCAGGATAAATTATAAGCCCCTTATTCTGCACCCAAGGCCCTTCATCATCAGACTGAAGCTGGTTTTCCAGCCGCGTTGCTCACCCCTCCTCACCGTGCCTTCGGATCCACATCTGGTCTATCTAGTGCTCCTTGAACCTATATCTCATGACTACTGTTATTTCATGCCTTTGCCTAAAAATGCTTTCCCAGACTTCTACACTTCATGAGCTCAGATATTATTTTTCCCAGTGAGAGTCATCAGCGTTCCTACCTTACTTCATGCCTATAGCCCGCCTCTCCCACATGCTCTTCTTACGCTAGCTGTGCACACCTCTCCCAGGAAAAGTTAGAGCAGGAAAAGTTGCCACACAGCAGAAATGTTTAATCCTCCTCCAAGAAACACACAGGACCGCAGAACGTGCATTTTGTACAGTAATCTTACACTTGTTTCAACCTAAACTTATTTTTTCTTATAACCTCATTCCTTCACTTAATTTGTTTTTACCTTGTTGTCTTATATGAACACATTTTCAAGTAAATAAATATAGCTGTAATAACTAAAAAAGTGGCATCAGAATTCTTTTAGAGAAAATTACCTTTATTAGAAAGCACATTTTTGAGCCTTGGGGAAAAGGTAAGCCCCTGCAGGCATGTGTTGGCAGCCTTCAAGACAACAAAAGCAATTATCAAATTTGCTCACCGTTAACAATGAATAGGAATTTTTTTGGTAGGAAATGGAAAGGAAAGAAGAGAGGAGGGGGGAAAATGAGTGTAATAGAAGATTTCAGCTAGAATTTTGAATATTGCCGAGGGACTTAGAAACAGAATTATCCTAAGATTAATATTAAGCTGATTTCATTGATGTAATACACACTGGTCCATCATTCTAAATATCAAATACATACTCTGCACCAACGGATAGGATTCCACCTGTGGGATGTCTAGGTACAGAGCAGAGATACTGAGAAGGGTACTATGAGAGGATCCCTAAACTGACCTAATTGTGGAGGAGGAGCTGGAGTCAGGTATATCCATGAGAACATAGCAACCCCTGATATTTGCAGGAATATTATTCTAGGCATTGACAGCAATCTATGGAAGGCATGTTAAGTCAATCCGAGCTATACTTTAAGGACAGTGTGACTCCACCTGATAGTGACTATGGGGGAAAATCAATCATGGCACCATTAACATAAGACTTACAGAAAAAGGCGCCAAGGGATCTTTCTAATTTGAGAAATAAGGGCGGTAGCTTTATAGGACTTTAGAAGGAAGGTTTACATAATTTTCAGCTTATTTTAAGAACAATGTAAGGGCAAATATAAATTAAAAGTAAGAGGCTTAATTCTCCTTTCTGAAAATAGACTTCTCCCTTCTCCCTTTCCTTAGAACATTTATTTTAGAAAAGTTGTAAGTTCTTTCTGTGTCTCTTTCAAATGCACGTAAATCTTTTTAGAAGTTATTAGGCTTCTTGCCAGCTTTGTGACCCAGGAATGTCTTTCTCAAGGACCTGGGAGCCATCTCTTTGAAATGTAAATATCAAGGGAGATTGCGCAACTGCCTCCCAGTTTCAGTGGGAGGGTAGGAACCTAGCTTTAGGAAATGCCAGCACCAAGTTGCAAAACTACTTCTAGTCATAAAGATATGAGAAGTTTATTTTCCCTTTGTACAAAAGCAATTAACTAATACAGATAAGTCACCCCAATTACCAGGTGAATTTAGGATTAGCTGTGTATGACAAACGGTTCTTTCAAGTCCTCTTACTTGAGGACTAGTTATCATTTATCTTTAGAAAATGTATGCAATGGGTTGTATCTTCTTGTCTACATAAAAGGGTGAGATTTCTTCCTGACTTTGCAATCTCTTAGCAAATTGTCTTTGGTACATATCACATTCTGGTTTAATGTTCATTGAATAATAAAACTATTTTTCTTTCTCTGCTTTGCTGATGGAGAGGTTTTCTAGGTTGGGAGAAGATTTTGTTTTTAATTATTTCACAACATCAGAAGGTCAAAAAATGGTTTTCCCAAAAGGGAGGAATTTTTCTTGTAGATTAGCAACCATTAGGCAATTTGGATTTTATTGAGAGTGAGGAGGCGAGAGAATTACACGGTCAGAGACCAATATCTTGGGCAAAAGTGGACGGAGATGGGGAGGAACAGCTGTGGGAGGGAGGGGGGGTGCAGGGACACGTAAGACTCACAGTGGACAATGCTCACACAATGTTTATTACAATGAATTACAGAAATTGACAAATCATTTATTGATTTGAATGATCTCTGTCCCATAAACACACTAACATTAAAGAGACTCTGTAACTCATATTTGTATCCTTGATATCTAACATATGTTATCACCTAATAGATATTTTAATTGATATGCAATTGGCATAACATTGTGGAAGTTTAAGGTATTCAACGTGTTAATTTGGTACATTTATATATTGCAACGTGATTACCGATGTAGCTTTAGCTAACACTTCTATCACATTGTATAAGGATCATTTCTTCTGTGTGATGAGAACATTTAAGATCTAGTCTATTACCAGTTCTGAAGGACATAATACAAACTGTTGACTATAATCACCGTGCTGTACATCAGCTCTCCAGAACTCATTTATCTACTGGTTGCAAGTTTGTACCCTTTAATAGTATTTCCCCAATTCTCTCACCCTCTAGCCCCTGGTAACCAATACTCTCTTCTGTTTCTGTAAGTTCATCTTTTTTAGATTCCACATACAAGTGTGCATAAATACCCCATTCATCCATTCATCCATCGATGGACACTTAGGTTGTTTAATCCAGTTCTTGGCTATTGTGAATAATGTTGCAATAAACATAGGAGCACAGGTATCTTTTTGATATCTTGTTTTCATTTCCTTTGGGTATACACCCAGAAGTGGGATTGCTGGATCATGCAGTAGTTCTATTTTTAATTGTATTGAGGAACTTCCATACTGTTTTTCATAGGAGCTGCACGCATTTACATTCTCACCAAAGTACACAAGGATTCCCTTTTCTCCATATCCTTGCTAACACTTGTTCTCTCTTTTTGATAATAGCCCTTCTAACTGGTGTGAGGTGGTGTCTCATTATGGTTTTGATTTGCATTTCCCTGATGATCAGTGATGTTGAGCACCTTTTCAGGTACCTGTCGGCCATTTGTATATCGTCTTTGGAAAAATGTCTGTTCAGTTCCCCTGCCCATTTTTTAATTGGGTTGTTTGTTTTTTTCTTATTGAGTTGTATGAGTTCTTTATAGATTTTGTATTTTAACCCCTTATCTGATATATGGTTTGCAAATATTTTCTCCTATTCTGTGGGTTGCCTTTTCATTTTATTGTTTTTTTTGTTGCGCAGAAGCTTTTAAGCTTGACGCAGTCCCACTTGTTGATTTTTGCTGGTGGTGTACATGCTTTTGGTGTCATATCCAAAAGATCATTGCCAACACTAATGTCAAGGAGTATTTTCCCTTGTTTTTTTCTAGGAGTTTTACCGTATCAGGCTTTATGTTTAAGTCTTTATTTCATCTTGAGTTAGCCTTGATGAGTGGTATACAATAGAGGTCCAATTTCATTCTTCACGTGGCTATCCAGTTTTCCCAGCACCATTTATTGAATAGTCTACCCTTTCCTGCCTTGAGTATTCTTGGCTCCCTCATCAAACATTAGAGGACTGTACATGTGGGGATTTATTTCTGAACTCTCTATTCTGTCCTTTTGGTCTGTGTCTGGTTTTATGCCAGTGCATATTGTTTTGACTACTATAGCTTTGTAGTAGTCTGAAATTGGGAAGTATGACACCTCTGGCTTTGTTCCTCTTTCTCGTGATTGCTTTGGCTGTTCAAGGTCTTTTGTGGTTCCATACAAATTTTAGGATTATTTTTCTCCATTTCTGTGAAAAATGCTGTTGTAATTTTGGTATGGACTGCATTAAATCAATAGATGGCATTGAGCAGTATGGACATTTTAACAATATTAATTCTTACGAATCATGAACAAGGCATATCTTTCCATTTGTGTCATCTTCAGTTTCTTTCATGAGAATCTTGTAGTTTTCATTGTATAGGTTTTTCGCTTCCTTGGTTACATTTATTCCTAATTATTTTCTTGTTTTTGATGTTATTGTGAATGAGATACTAGTCTCTAGTTCTTTTTCATATTTTCTGAATTCACTTATTAGTTCCAAAGGCTTTTTAGTTGAGTCCTTAGGATTTTCTATGCACAAGATCACGTAATCTGTAAACAGCCACAATTTTACTTCTTTTTTTCCGATTTGAATGACTTTATCTCTTTTCTTGACTTTTTTCTAGCTAGGATTTCCAGTACTATGTTGAATAGGAGTGGTGAGAGCGGGCATCCTTTTCTTGTTCCTCATCTTTGAGGGAAAGGTTTCAGTCTTTCATCATTGCGTATAACGTTAGCTGTGGGTTTGTTATAATGGCCTTTTCTATGTTGAGGTATGTTTCTTTTATACCTTATTTGTTGATGGTTTTTATCATGACAAAATGTTGTATTTTCTCAAATGCTTTTTCTGTGTCTATTGAGATGATCTTATGATTTTTTTTTCATTCTATTAATGTGGTGTATCACATTTATCGACTAACATATTTTGAACCATCCTTGCATCCCAGGGATAAATCCCACTTGGTCATGGGTGTCTTATCCATTTCATGTGCTGTTGAATTCATTTTGCTAATATTTTGTTGATAATTTTCATCTATATTCATCAGGGACATTGACCTGTAGTTTTCTTTTCTCATGGCATCCTTGTCTGATTTTGGTATCAAGGTAATGCTGACCTCACAAAAATGAGTTTGGGAGTGTTACCTGCTCTTCAATTTTCTGAAAGAGTTTGAGAGGGATTGGTAATAATCCTTTAAATAGTTGGTAGAATTCACCAGTTAAGCCATCTGATCCTGGACTTTTCTGTTTTATAAGGTTTTTGATTACTGATGCAATCTTCTTACTAGTTATTGGTTTGTTCAGATGTTCTGTTGCTTCATGGTTTTGTCTTGGTAGGTTGTATGTTTCTAGGAAATCATCCATATCTTCTAGGCCATCCAGTTTTTTTGGTGTATAATTATTAATAGTATTCTCTTAGGATCCTGTACATTTTTGTGTGATCAGTTGTAATATCTACTCTTCATTTCTGATTTTGAATCCTCTTTTTTCTTAGCCTAGCTAAAGGTTTGTTAATTTTGTTTATTCTTTTGAATAACCAGCCTTTATTTTCAGTGATCTTTTCTATTGTATGTCTGGTCTCTATTTCATTTATTTCTACTCTGATCTTTATTATTTCCTTCCTTCTGCTAATTTGTTCTTCCTTTTTGAAAGTAACAACTGAGAAAATTTTGCCAAGTTCAAGGCTTCCATTACAAATTAATTTTAGAACAGGTCTAGCTATTGTATAATATGCTGCTTAAAAGAAGAGGTCTTCTTACAGATGCGGATGACCCCTTATGTCTTTTAAGGACCTTATTTCTCTGTTCACTTGTTGAAAAGAGAAATTTGGCTCAACAGAATGTACAGTCATCTGAATCTGCTGTTGCAATTGGCTTTTTCTTTATGGTTGTTTTGTTTGTTGGTTTGGTTTGGTTTTTAATCTCTATTCTTCTAATAACTTCTCTGTCACTCTCCTAACACCTTGTCACTATCAAACATTACTTCAAAGTGCACATGTTCCACAGTATAAGTTTTAAGAAAACTTGGAATTTAAGGATATGACTTTCTCATTCTCAGTACAGATTACCTCATGGCACTGGACATTGCCCTTAGCACTGTCCACCTATGGGTGAAAATGCTGAGATAGCCCTTGAAAATCCCACACCCAGGCCATAGGGCTGCTTTAATCAAATCTTTAGTCCTAAGGGGGATAAATAAGCATTTCCTCCTCTGCCTCCTCCACTGTAATACTAATGTTCCTGCTATAATTATATCTAACTCCTCCATCAGCTCTTCTATCAGACTGAGAGGTCCTAGAAGATCAGAAATATACTCTACTCATATTTCTATCAGCATCCAGTACCTATCCTGGCACTTAATAAATGTGTGCTAACTCAATGAATGAATCAGAAATTTTCCAAATACAAATGAAATTGGCTGAATTAGACCAGGATGAGGAAGAAAGTTTATCTAGTGTGCATCTCTGGACGATTGGCAGTGACCATCTGGGGAGCTATGTTGAGAGGGACTCTGAATATAAATATAAATGCATAAATAAGCATATAAATGCACAAACACATATTTCTTGAAAACTGCTGTAATCAATTAGCAATTTTGCTATAAACTAGTAGAATAGTGCTGGCACAAGCTACACACGTTTATCGTCTCGAGACCAGATGAGGAAAAAAAATTTTTATATTTTATAGTTAGTTTTCAAAGACCGTAATGTAATCTACATCATTTGATTTTCACAGCAACTTTCTTTCCTACTTTACAAATGTGTAAAAGGAGGTTAGAACACTAAGTCATTTTCCAAAGTTTGTAACTTATAAGGTTAATAACTGGCTAACCTGGGACTCAAAGATGACTTCTAATAACAACAAAATACCAGAGATATCCCCACCACACCAGTACTGCTGTATTCTCTACTGCCTATAATTACGCTCAGCTCATGTGCAGGCATTCCCAAGAAATATATGGATGGGGACGGTTTGAGCATATTTATAGCAAGGAACCAGACTGGAAAATGCAAACTGAGCAATTTCACCATAAAGTATCCAGATGTGTCTCCTGTAAACACCAGTTGTATTAGCAGTTACTAATTATATGTTCTTATGCAATTCACTTCAAAGTCCTGTACAGTCCACCTCATTGGAGGTCATTCAAGAGTTAGTTTAACAACAGAAATGTGCAGATAATGATTGAACTTTGATGGTGAAATGAAGTTGAAGCCCTTCCTATTTGCTTTGAATTGTATGGAAAAGTCAGGTTGGCATAAATAAGCAAATCCCTCTAATGGTTATGGTCAAAATACGACATAGCTCAAAAAATATGTAAGGGGAAAGAACAAGACATGAGGTAAAAACTCAAGAAGGGTGGCCCAAGGCACAGCCTTTCCATGTATTTGATATTATTTTGTTTTCTTATTCTGTTTATTCATAGTTTTTTTTCCAGTACACTTCTTCAAGGATTTAGAAATTGATGGTCAGCAGAGGAACAATTTCCACAAGTTTTCCCACAAGTCTATGGGAATTCCATAGTTCCATCATTTACCACAAGTCTGTGGTCTCAGTTCTGTCTCCAAACAGTTGGAATAATGACATGGAGTTGTTGTGAGTGTCAAATGTGCAAGTGCACAAAATGCTTAGGAAAATGCCAGGCATATGCGAGCCACTCAATAATGGTAAGCCACTCATAATAAAAGTAGATGTAGTTGTCATCTACATCTTGCTGAAAAACTTTTTCAATATGAATAGTAGCAGGAGTAATATTAAGACAGTGCTATAGTGGAAAGAACATAAACTCTGGAGTCTATAAACACCTGGTTTTGAGTCCAACTCCTGCTGCATATAAAGAAGACTCTCAACCTCACTGTTTCTTAGTGTCATCAGTAAAATGGATCTAATAATATGTAATTCAAAGGTTTATTGTGTAGATCAAGGCCTTGCACATTAAGAAAAATTCTTTGTAAACTAAAATAAAAAATATTATAAGAATATTATTGGTCAGTCACCCTATTCCCACACATACTCAGCAGAGCCTGTCTGTCAGCAGAGCCTCAGACAGGCGAGGGTGACTAAGTCTTCCTGACTGAAATCTCTCTCTAACAGGCCTAATATAGATGTCTTTTTCCACCATTAGAGATTATTTCTGTAGCTTATACAAATGCTTCTAAAAAAAGAACATCTAATGCTGTTATGTCAATTACGCCCTAGAGTAGGCCTAGATGTGTAACAGATTTATCCCACTCAGTTCCACTCTGACAACCAGGTGAGAGGAGATTTGAATGGGAGAGGGGCACAGAGTCAAAAGAGAGAACGAGAGCATGAATCACTGATCACATGAGCAGAGCATTAGACCTCAGAGAAAGGAGACATTGTCAGGATCACACACCAAAGAGAAATGTCACTCACAAACAACACACTCCGACTAAGGTGGACCTAGCTGGAACTCACAAAGGCTTTTTGTCATTTTCTTTTTGATGAAAACTATGAAAAATATCCTATTGGACAAAATATTTTGCTCAGTTTGTTTGATGTGAAAGCCATTTTTGTAAAGGAGTTCGTTTTCTTTCCTTATGTTACTTGCTAGCTCACTAATTCATTCAAGTTACCTATAAACACCACATATAAATTGCCATTTTCTTTAATCACTGGGAGCGAAAAAAACAACCTTTATCCTAAAAGAGTTGGTGTTTTTTTCCCCAAAGATTTTGTGATGAACAGTGCACAATTCTAATGTATTATAGTCCCTGAAACTCACTCTCTAAAAACAGGAAACAACATTCTGGCTACCAGAAATCTCTGCAGTGACAATGCCATCCCTACAGAATAGAAAACAGTGGGAGAAGCCACCTTTCAGTGGATCTTCATAAAGTGAACTATGTCTCCTTTCACAGCAGACAGTAACTATTTCCTCCTTAATAAGGAGATGCACGGTCTTAGCATAATTTCGAAATTTCTGAAATGTCAACACATATATTTCATTGTACCTGCATAAGCCACAGAAGTTACAGCATGTTCCCAATCTCATTTAAAACATCATTGACAATTGCTTTAACTTACCTTTTTTGCTTTGAAACCATGAACTCTGTCTTCTCCAGTTCCCTCTCATAAGCACATGTATCTGGACCTCCCTGAGAAGAGCAACTTTACTTTATAAGAACCTTTCAAGATACTCTATGGTAATGCTAATGTACACACTAGATTGTAAATTGCCCATGATCCTAAATTGCTCCTACAGTATTCTTAGTTAATGCACAAATGTAATGTGTTCGTTTTCAGTTATTCTTCTCTATTTAGTCACAGCAAAGCCACAGAGAGGCCTTTGGGGAGATTAAGAATTAACACTTTAAGTAGTAACCAGACTGGGAATGAAATATAAAGGTAAGATGAGTGAAGATAAGAAATATGGATGCAAGCAGACTTTAGCCCATAAAAATATTTCCTCCAAGGTAATGAGTGCTTTGGATGGGTCTTTAACTGACTCCGTATTACGCTCAGCACAATGTCCTCAAACGGGCATTTCATACATATCTATGATGATAACACACGGGCATGGCTTTTAATAATATTAGAGCAAGGAACCAAAAGTGGCAAGTTTTATTAAACGTTTTTCAGTGCATTTCCCCCTAAATTCCCCAGTTACTTAAGACAGTAGAACATTTTAGCTTCCTATTTGTGTTCTACTATTTTCTAACATGATCATTACCCATCTCTGGACAATTTTTATTAGGAACTGGGATGCTCGAGAGAGGAGCTGACTGGTGCTGTTCTGTGAAAGTTTGCATTTGCAAATATCCCCTTGTTGGGAGGCTGAAAAGTCTCCCAGAAAAAAAGGGACCCAGGACCCTCTCTGAGGTTTATGAATATAAAAATATTTCGGACTGACTAGAATAAACCCACTGAGACCAAACTTAAAAATGAAAACCAGTGCTCCTGAGAGCGAAATCAGCATCAAGGAAAACAGCCTGGACTCATGACTGCAGCCCCAAGATGGAGGCATGTCTGGGAGAGACCTCTAGGCGCTCTGACAGTGCTTGTGCTGCAGTGAAGTCCCTGCTGACCCACCCTCCCTGGCATCTTCCACATGTTTTAGGCTAATACCAAGAGCCAAAACTCCCAAAGAGCGATAACACCACTTTTGGCTCCAAAGATGGCTGCAGGACACACTTTGAATACAAGATCATTCTCTTACCCTGCTAACCCTGGCATGCGACTAGCAGCAACATCCACAGACTTCAGCTTGCCCATGGGCACAGCGATTCCTCAGGCTGCCTCTGGCCAGCTCTCACATGCAACAACTCTAGGGATTATCTGGGATAATAACAAACAAACAAATAAAACTAATGATAATACAGAACCTTAAGAATTATAGTAAATTAAAATGTCAATTCAATGGTACATATATAAAGCTTGATGTGCCATTTTTTCACTTGCACCAGTTTTCCTGCAAAGTGTCTGTGAGCTGGTTTAATATGGCTTATTACATCAGAGTTTTTTCAACCAAGCTTCCTGCAGCTGAGGCACACATCCCTCATCCTGAATCCTGATGGCTGAGGGATGCTTGTTCTCCTCCCTTCAGAGACGCCTCCCCACCCAGCTTCTTTCATCTGATGGCAAAGCCCTGACTCACGCATTGAATAGTCCTGACATGTCTGAGGAATGGACTCCATCTCCCTGCATTCAGTCACCATATTTTCTCCTTGCTCTCCCTTCGTTCAGATGTCGCGTTCCTTGACCGTCTTGTAGAGCAGTCACTTTGAGCTCTCAGCTATCCCCAAACAATCCACTGAGCCCTCATACAATGGCACTTCCCCTAACTGCGTGATGCTCAGTGCATTTTCTCTGCCCAGCTTGAAAGGTACACGAATTTAGAACAATGAAATAAGGTTATTGCATTTTAAAACAAGATTTCTGCCTATCCACGATTTTGATATTCAAATCTTAATTTTCTCCATGATTATGATTAGAAATTTTACAAAAACTTTCCTATTTGTCATTATTTTGGCACAATAATCACATACTAATTAAAAGCATGTCAAACCTCATCAATTCATCTTTAGTATCATATAAGCTTATGTTTTCCTAAGGTATGGATATTTACAGGTTTGGGGAAAAGTTTAAAGGAAAGAGAACTAAAATATCTGTAAACAAATATATCCCATGACCCTATCAAATAGGAAGTAGTATGGCAAAGGAAGTTGAAATAGTATGAATTATGAGTAATGATGGGGTAGTGTTCTTTGCCAGACTCCACTGAAGTTATTATTAGTGCATCCACCCCCAAAGTGGCCGGTAACTCACAAAACCCTGTTACCAGAGTAGCCGGTAACTCACAAAACCCTGTTACCCTCACGTGAGGATCCCCACCAAGGCCCAGAGAGAACTTATGAGCGGCCTTTAGCTGCAGGAGAGTGAATGAAGATTTGAGAAGAATGACATTACCTTCGTTTTAGTATCACATGAATCTCTGTAGTAGCAAACAGGAGAATAGAGCTGGTTCCACGTAAATATAGCTGATAAAGACCTCACTCCTAAAAATTAGAATTGTATACACTTATAGACAGAGGGCATAGAATTATCTGCACCTTGGGTATCAAGGCTGACTCAAGGAAGTGATTGCATCAGTGTGGTGAGCAGACTCTTCTGTGACAGAAAAAAAGGTTAGAAAACAACCAAACTCCATATTATACATGGAAGGATGAGGATAGAGACATTTAACACGTGCAGTCTAAACTAAACATATCTCAAATTATCAAGTTCGGAAGGTATATTGATTGGAGTGAAAGCCAAATTGCCATTGCACAGAGACCCAAAAATCCATGGTCTAAATGAGACAGAAGTTTGCTTCTCTCCAGTAACGGTCCAAGACTGGCAGGCAGGCTCCACGCCATCATGCTGTCTGGGGCCAGGCTAGCAGGGCAGCTCTACCACCCTCTGGGCATTGTTTTCATCTGCGTGGTAGAAGAGAGTTTCCAGCCAGGCTGACATGAAGCGAATCATGTTTCTAGAGCATGAAGAAAACCATCTTAAAGCTCAGTCCAAAGGAGACACATTTCACTTCTTCTCACATTCCACTGGAAGAAGTGGAGAGCAAAATTTGGCTGACAGCTAGCAGGATTGGACTTCATAGCAGGGCTGCACACAAATAAGAGTGCATTTTATTTTTCGTTTGAGAGAGATGGTTGGTTGGATGAATGGTTGGATGGATGACTGCCATTTATTAATGGTTTTATAAATACTATGTAATTTATGTGATCTAGTTGGTGTAATGACTCTTAACTAATCCTTTTTATTATATTTTACAATGCCCTGAGTTTAAGGAACCACTTCTGTTGTTTTCAAAAAACTCATTGATCTGGATAGACTTAAATTGCAGAGGTTAAAGTGTTAAGAATAAAGAAAGCCAGGTAAGCAGCAGCATCACCGAGCGACATCTAAATAAGGATATCTCTAGACTTTTCCTTTGCTATGTTACCAAGGATTTACATCATTTTGCCCCACCCTCAGTTTTCTTTATTGATGCATCAATGTTTGCTATCTTTTTATATAGTTAGCCAAGACAGATAGGTACAATATACATATGCAAATTTGTAATTCAACATTGAGAAATATACTACACCAAAAACTAGTAATAAAATGTACTATGAGGATGTGGAGAAAAGAGAACCCGTGTGCACTGTTGGTGGGAAAGTAAATTGGTACAGCCATTATGGAAAACAGTATAGGAAGGTTCCTCAAAAAATTTAAAATGGAACTACCATATGATCAAGCAATCCTACTCCTAGGTATATATCCAAAGGAAATGAAATCAGCATCTCAAAGAAGTATCTGAAACTCCCACGTTCATTGCAGCATTGTTCACAATAGCCAAGATATGGAGATAATCTAAGTATCTATGAACAGCCGAATATATAAAAAAGATGTGTGTCTATGTGTATATATATGAATATATATACATTCATATATGTATATGAATATTATTCAGCCAGGAGAAAGAAGGAAATCCTACCATTTGTAACAACAGGGATGAAACTGGAGGCCACTGTGCTAAGTGAAAAAGCCGGACAGAGGAAGACAAATATGGCATGTAGAATCACTTATATGTGAAATTAAAAAAATGTCAAACTCATAGGAGAGAATAGAACGGTGGTTGCCAGGGGCTATAGGGGGTTGGGGAAAATGGGAAGATGTTGGTCAAAATGTAGAAAGTGGCAGTTACGTAGGATGAATAAGACTAGAGATCTAATGTACAGCATGATGCCTATAGTTAATAATACTACACTGAATCCTGGAATTGTGCTGGAAAAGTAGATTCCAGGTTCTCTCATCACAAAAATAAAAGATAACCGCATGAGATGATATGTTAATTAGGTTGACTGTAGTAATCATTTCACTATAGATATTAAATAATCATGTTGTATACCTTAAATATATGTGAGTTTTAATAAAGAATATCTTTACAACTGTGCTGTGTACTGACCTGGGGACAAAACTTACCACTAGTATTTGGGGAGACGGAGGTTTTTCAATGAGCTCCAACCATTTTTTCCATAAAACTCCTGTCTTCTGTCAAAGCAAAGCAGTTCAAAGGTTATGGGGATCCATGTTCAGAGTTGCACATATACTTAAAGGCCAGATTCTCAACTGCTTTTGTGTCTCTGACCGATTCACTTTTACTCTTTTCCTACTAATAAGATAATAGAAATGTGGGAGGGCGATTTATGACAACCATTTGAGGATTTCCTGAGGAGAGGAAGGAAAATACCATTAGTCTTATGGCAGTCGATCAAGAAGGAAAGTTCAGAGTGTATTTAGCCTGACCTTTTTGAACTAGATCATTTAAGAGGCATAGAATCCAAGTACCACTCTTTTGGTGTCCCATCTCATTGATCTCAGCAACGTCCAAACAAAGAGAATGGGATATTCTCAAAAATTGAACGTTTCCTTAACTCTGCTGAACCCTGAGCACTGGCGGCATCTGCAGAAACTTGCACAGAAACAGGATCACACCATTTTAAAAGAAGTTTCTATCACAGTGTTTCTGAGGGTTTTGAGCTCATTTCACTGACAGGAAACTGCTCCTTCATCCCTAAAAAAATAAATGTCTTCCAGTGGTTTTTATTTGTATATCATGACTTCTCACATGCAGCAGGGAACACAGTAAGGAAAAGAAAGGATGTAGTCTTACACCCTGGTTAGACGTAGAGGCTTTGTAGGCAGGCCAGTAGATATGCACCCACTGCTTGGTAGCTTTGAATCTGACTACGTAATTTAAATAATCTAGGACTCAGTTTCCTCATCTGTAAAACAGCTATGAAGTTTATTTCATGGCATAGTCTGAGGCTTGAGAGAACATATGGAAAGCTCTTAGGACAGTGCTTGGCACATGGTAAGCAATCACTGAGCATATGACAGTTGCTTACTGTTGTTTACCCTTTGACTGACTTTGGGTTTAAGAATAATGTTGACCACTTTTACAAATTATGGCAAAATACTGCTGTGGTCTCATTAGTACGAGGTCTGCAGTGTCTTTCATTAGTATTTAAATCAGTTGTAAATATGTACATTTCCACAGCGTTTCAAGATAATCTTTTCCTATATGTTTCAGTGGTGACTGATGATCAAAACATCTGAGACTCACCATGCTTGGGAAGCTGGTAATGAAGCTTATAGAGCTTATTGAAAGTGCCATTTAACAAAATATATTAGCCCATTTCAAATGTCATCTCAAACTCTATTGTATTTCAAGTTAAACGCCATGCAAAAACAGATCTAAAAGGCTCTGTTATTTGCTTATTTTCAAGGGCATGAAGAAAATGCCACCAGCTTACAAAGTGAAAAGGAGGGTGTCTGTTGCACCTCTGACAAGATGGTGGAAAGCAAACTAAGCAGCATCGTGGATGGTAAAGATTCGTCACTGATTAAGAATAACGGATGTTTTGTGATTTTCACATCTTTTTTCAAAGTCGAATCTGCTCATTTCACTATTTCATAGCATCTTTTTTGTATCCATTAATGTAACATTTTCTTCCACAATCAGTGGGGGAGATTGCTCTCTCCTGAAATGTCACCCTCCATAAATAAGTGCAGTGAAAGCTTTCCATCACTGTAATAGTTAAACGATGGCAAAGCTGAGTAATTGAAACAGAAGGAGAAGTCACCTTGACAGTCCTACAACTGGGAAAGCAGCTTAAGATGCCAGAGCTTTTATTGTGAATGAGTTGAGTGAGTTTATATCTATTCACCAAACAAAATATATTTAAATAATATTCCAGCTTTGAGGCAAATCCTGGAAATTCTTTTTGGAATTTTTAATGCTCTATCAATTACAATAAAATTAAACAAAAATTAAAACAAAATTAAACCGTAGTTTCTCTAATTTGCATTAGTTCTCAATATGCAAATTATTGATGTTACTTTGGGATCTTTTACAAAAGAGTGACACTAAAATAAGTGAAGTGCTAGTTATTCGTTCTTCGTACAAATTCTGGCATTCTTTAAAGGTTTGGGATTTGTTTGGTAATGGTCACGGTTTAATATCCCACAATAGGTACTAGAAAGGCAGGTATATTAGACAATCTGGTAGATTTAGAGTTGCGCTAACCAAAGTAGACATCAGGAAAAAAATTAAAACTACAAGGAATTTACAAAAATAAACATGCCACTTTAATATAACACTCGCTGGAGTAGGATCTTTTTTCCCCTGAATTAAATACATAATTGTATCAAATTGCCATTTGGCATCACTGATATAGAAAAATTTTTGAGCATTGTCATTATTATTTTTTACACATTCCAGGAAATGGCGGCACTTTGCTTTGCATTATAAAAGTTATTTTTTAGAAGACTGCTTTGAGTCACAAATATGTAGAATATGTTATAACTTTTAGTTTGGGCAATGACTCCGTTTTAATGATCTGAACAGAAATTAAGTGGCCAGCTCAGTATTATTAACATTTAAATTTCATGTAAGAAATACTGTATGACCCAACAATGAAAGTTAGAGAGCTTTTCGTAAAAAATTAGAATTCTTAACCTTAATGTTTATTGCCTATCAAACAGATTTTCTCTAAATTTAATAAAATGTAATGCGTTCTTGCTTTGATGCATTAACATTTCCCATCACACTTTCAATGGCATGGTGATTATTGCTTAAAATTAAATTAACATGAGCAGGCCTCAGTGTCCAAGTTCAAGAGCAGTTCAGTTGCCGCATGACATTTTTCTAGAAGTGGTAGAAATATCAGGAAAGAAGCCGAGGTCAATTCATCAGGTATGCCTTGTGGTGATCCGCTAGGCAGCCTGACTTACTTCATGGAATAATTACAGAATAACTTGTTTTGATGGAAGCAACTGAAGATCCTTTTAGTAAATTCAGGCCCCATGCCAATTGGGAATATGTAAAATTCTGCACAATGATTCTAGATGCAAACCAAGGAAGCTTTGTCACAGGTGACCCAGAAGTGACTGCTCATATCTCATTGGACTTGTCAGGACCATCTGATTTTAGGAATCCCCATCCAACATAGTTCTTCCCCATACAGTGTTTACTGCCGAAGTATTGGATGCTTACAGCTGCTTTCCAATTGTGCACACACACTCTCTCTCAGATGCTCACATGCTGGGTTATAGGGATATTTTTCTTTTTTTAAATATCATTTTCCTTGGACTTACTATCTTCCTTCCTGTAAAGCACAATGAAAACAAAATTAGCACCATAAGGCTCTTGCTATAGCACCGAAAGTCTAGAAACATTGAGAGATGAAATTTTTAGATTTGTTTGTATTCTATATATTTTCCTGGTTTCTAAACTTTAAATGTTTATTTACAAGTATATATCAGTGGTGATTTTATTTACCAAAACCTAAAATAATGCTGCATAGTGTAACACATACAAGTATACTTATGAAGAAAATAGACAAGGATTTTTTAAATCAGAATTTCTTTTAGAAAATGAGATATATTGTTTCCTGGGTCTTATTATGCCCACAGAGGGGCTGCCCATTTGGGCAGAACATTGGCAGGGCTGATCCGAGACTGAACTGGAGTCATCACCACAAACCAGGAGATGAGAATAAAAGGGTAAAACTATTGAATGGGAGGACCAGTCCAGTGGCATAGAGGTTAAGTTCACGTGTTCCCCTTTGGCTGCCTGGGCTTCACAGGTTAGGATCCTGGGCATGGGCCTAGCACCACTGGTCAAGCCATGCTGTGGTGGCGTCCCACATAAAATAGAGGAAGATTGGCAGGGATGTTAGCTCAGTGACAATCTTCCTCAAGCAAAAAGAGGAAGATTGGCAACAGGTGTTAGCTCAGGGCCAATCTTCCTCACACACGCAAAAAACATTGAATGGGTCTTGGTCTTACTGTACGCCTAGGTTTGGTCCTGGGAGTTCCATTAACATAAGTCTTCATGTACTTTGCTGAAAGCAGCTTCTTAAAGAGCCAAGCCTGACAACTGTCTTCATATTTAAATGACCTTTTAAGTCTATTACATAAATCCATAAAGCAGCTATATGCTGCCATAATACGATGGAGCCGATGGTTATCCTGACATTTTTTTTTTCCCTTGCATTATTCTTTTTGCTTCCATAAGCAATGCTGTAAATTTTAAATATAACCACCTTTTATAGAAAAAGGTATTTAACATAAAAATCAGCCTTCAGCATTGTTTGGCCTAAATATTACGAAATGATAAATACTTTCATTCTCAGGCAAGCAGTGCTCAGTGGTGTTGATATTCGGTACAATTATTTCATTGCCTTTGCCAAGCTGCTTTGTACCTGAAAAGCAAAAGATACAATAAGCTACTTTACCTTAAACTACCTGGATAATTCAGTTCTATATGTCACTGGGTATGTGTTTAACCATCTCCCTTTAGATTGCCTCCTTTCTTTGGACTTATGATCTCTGATGAAGTAGTCCCAATGCTTTTTCCAATTGCCTTGTCTCTATGTAACAAATACAGTCATTATCACTCCACTATTGGATTGATTTGAAATTCCAGGTTAATATTTAAGCCTAAGGTGGTATGTATCTTTTCCATAGACAAGACTGACAAATTGAAAAATCTGGTTTCCTCAGTTTATCAAGACTCATCCATATGGTGAGTCACTAGAAACAATTATTCTTTCAATCTATTTGACAGGGAATAAAACTGAGTGAGTTTTGTCTCCTGGCATATTTGCTTATAACCCATCCCAACAAAGCTTTGAAAAAGTGGAAATGCAGTAAATGCTTGGATGATAAGATCAATGCATAGTCAAAAAAGATAGCCTACTTTTCACATCCCTGATCCAAGCCTATATTTATGATATTGAATACATAATTCCCAGACTTCTACTTTTCTCAGCTTCCTGAAGACAGATTCTAAAAAGGAAACAAAACTTACCATCCAATTTACTGGGACCCTGGAAGAAGTCCAGTATAAGTCAGGGAAGATGGTGTTCTTGGAACCTGGTATTTACAAATCTGTTATAAAAAAGTTACATGAATGCTTGCTTTTCAAATCTAGATTTTTCACTGTCACTCACGTCTCAACTGAGATTATTGTTCCTAAGAAAACTTTCCCATTAGCATCAATGATAGAGGGAGGGCCAAGGCTTCAAATTAACAGAACTCAGGAACAACAAAAACCAGATGGGATCTTGTGTTACATTTGACAGTAGATCTTTACCAATTGTGCCACTGCAAAGACCTTGACTACCAAAATGGCCAGTTACCAAAAGGAAACATCTCCTGGTGCAATAATTGATAGAAATGGTGATTCATACTATATATATATATAAAAATAGATGACAATAATATGCAACAAGTCTTGCTTACAAATGTTAGAAGAGTCAGCCCTCAGTAACAATGAAACAGTGAATTCTATTTCAAACCTTCTAGTTTGACTGCTTTGAATTTGGATATATATCGTGCACTGTAGTAATTGTCACTCTGGTGAAGAAGTGAAAGTTTTCGTTCTCTGAATGTCCGCCTATTTTACCCTTTAGCTAGTAGGATAAAAGAATTTTTAAAATAAATGTATTAGTTGAGAAACTGCCCAATAATAATAATGATAATGACAGCTATAACGATGTACTTGACAGAACCTGCTTGACATTAATTGTTTCACTAAGTTCTCACAACTCCAGAGTTAGATACCATCGCCCTCATTTTGTAGATGAGGAAATTAGGACTTAGAGACAATAAATAATTCATGCCAAGCAATGGAGCCTGAACTGGAACCCAGGTCTTTCTGATTGCAGACTCTAAGTTTAACCCCTAAGTTAAACAAGCGGTGGTTTAATGTAAGCATTCCTCCCTCAAAAGAGAGATTACAGCTACAGAAAATTCAGCAGCATCCTCTCTTACACAGAAAAATTAAGATTTCTGAAATTGACTAACTAGACTTTCAATATTGAAAG
The DNA here is from genome assembly GCF_021613505.1 of Equus quagga. NCBI lineage: Eukaryota > Metazoa > Chordata > Mammalia > Perissodactyla > Equidae > Equus > Equus quagga. The sequence continues at coordinate 7,807,254 of NC_060267.1, read as the reverse complement.
AGAAAATTACAGAAGACAACCCCTTTGGCCAGGAGGCTAGCAAATATTTTGTTTCAATTGAGAATATATTCGTGCTTGTGTTTAAGACAGAGAATTATGCCTCTACCTACTGCATAAAAGAGCAGCCATCACTATTTCTACTAAGGTGTTTGCAGCAAGACCTTTCAGACTATAAATACACTATTGTACAGCATTTTCTGCCAGTAGTATCATTGTTTCCCTCCATATGTTCTTCCTGTAGGTGTCTAATGAGTTCCTACATATGAAAAATGAGAGGGGAATCTGTCAGAGGTGTAATTCCAGCAAGTATGGCATATGGAGACATTGTTTTCAAGTCCCTTTGCCGTGATTTCTAGGCGAAACAGTGAGATTACCTGGTGATAGAGGCTAGAACAATTGTCATCTCTCACTTGTAAATTCTGCTGTGTTTTCTGCTACAAGTCTCAGGCTATTCTCCAAGGCTTTGTGCTAACAGTGATAGTGGGAAACACAGCAAAATTTCCGTCAGAATTTGAGTACATACACTTCTCTGCCACTAAGCTCAATTCCATGACTCTATGAAAAGAATCATTAGGACTTTGGATTCAGTGCATTTAGCTCTACGCCATTTATGAGGCTCTTTTGTATTTCTGAGTGTTTTTGCTCCTCTGAATACTTGTGAGGATTTGCCAGACTGGCAGTTTTTGTTTCAATAAAGACATTTCCCAGTCTATAGCTCTGCTTTCCCCCCATACAAATGGAGAAGACCGTAAAACCTTCGAGACAAGGTGGTAGAAGGATGTCATGTAGTGAGAAGCGACTCTGCACCTCCTCTCTCCTTCCACATCCTTAAAGACAGTGAGGATGCTACTTAGCATTTCTCACACATTGCAGTACGCAGCCATAGATTCACTCATCGCTTTACTCATTCACGAACATTACTGAGCACATTCCAAGACTGAGCATCTCAGTCCTGCTTTCCATTACACTTTCGTGTGTTCAGTGCCGCCTACTAGTACATACATTTACTCTACTGACTATATGTCAGTCCCTGGTTTGGTCTTTGGTGTTCGGACATTAAGAAAATTGACACAGTCTTCCTTGAGGCCTATATTGTGATTCAACTATTCCAGCAAGCGGCAACCAGTATTCCTTTCCTTTTCTCTCTCTCTCACCCTGCTCCTCCCTCTCTTCCTTCTTTCCTTTCTTATATTTCATCATTTAAACAAACAGGAATATGTGTCTGCTCCTTGCAAGATGCTGTTTTAGGCTCCAGGGAAGAATGCTGAAGAAAATAAGATCCTGCCTTCATAGGTTTACATTTGAATCAAATGAGGGAGGAAGATAGAAAGGCCATGGAAATACCCTAGATAATATCATATTTTGGTGAAAGCTTTAAGGAAAATGGACTAAAGTGAAGTGGTGGAGTAAGTGGACAGAAGAGGGTGTTGCCTACTCTGGATAGGAGAGTTAGGACAGGTGTCTGTTAGGAGGAAACATTTGAGAAGATACATGAATGATACGTAGGAAGATAACCAAGTGAAGATCTGGAGGAAGACCTTTCCAGACAGAGGGAACAGCTAGCGTAAGGAATATGGGGTTTCCATTCTTTTATTTGAAGGGTGGTAGACCATTGGAGGGACTTTTTCAGAGAAGTTATTTATGTAATTTTCATACATTTTCATGGAAATTTTTATTGAAATGATTGTAGATTCACATGCAGTGATAAGAAATAATGAAGGGAGATGCCCTGTACCTCTTACCAAGTTTTCCACTGGTAACATCTTGCAAAACTGTGGTCAATATTACAGCCAGAATATGTGCATTGATGCAATCCACCCTGCTTTTACTTGCCAGTATTTTCTGTTTTTTCCATATTAATATATGTGTAGTGATATTCATTGTATTTTTAATTTCTCTAGTGGCTAATGGTTTTGAACATGTTTTCATGTGCTTATTTGCCATCTTCAGGTGGTCTTTAGAGAAATATTTATTCATGTCTTTACCCCATTTCCTGCTTGGATTGCTTGTTTTTTTACTGTGTGGGGTTTTTTTGGTTGGTTGGTTTTTATTTATATATATAATTGACATATAACATTATATTAGTTTTAGGTGTACAATATAATGATTTCATATATGCAAATATTGTGAAATGATCACCACAATAACTTTAGTTAACATCCATCACCACACATAGTTACAATTTTTTTCTTGTGATGAGAAATTTTAAGATCTACTCTCGTAGCAATGTTCAAATTTACAGTACAGTATTGTTAACTGTGGTCACCATGCTGTACATTACATCCCCAGGAATTATTTATCTTAAAACAGGAAGTTTGTACCTTTTGACCACCTTTATCCATTTTGCTCCCCCAAACCTCCACCTCTGGCAACCACCAATCTGTTCTCTGTGCCTATGAGTTCAGATTTTTTTTAGATTCCACATATAAGTGAGATCATACAGTATTTGTCTTCCTCTATCTAACTTATTTCACTTAGCATAATGCCTCAAGGTCTACCCATGTTGTCAAAAATGGCAGAGTTTCCATCATTTTTATGGCCGAATAATATTTCATTCCTATTTTCCTTATCTATTCATCCATTGACAGACACTTAGGTTGTTTCCATGTCTTGGCTATTGTAAATAATGCATCAGTGAACATGTGGGTTCAGATATATTTTTGAGATAATGATTTTGTTTCCTTCAGATAAATACCCAGAAGTAGAATTGTTGTTGGATCACATGGTAGTTCCATTTTTAATTTTTTGTGCAATCTCCGTACTGGTTTCCACAGTAACTACGCCAATTTACATTCCCACCAGTAGTGCACAAAGGTTCCTTTTTCTCCATGGCCATGGCATCTTTCTTTTGTTATCTCTCATCTTTTTGATGATAGTCATTGTAACAGATGTGAGGTGATATCTCATTATGGTTTTGATTTGCCTTTCTTTAAAATAGTGATGTTGAGTAGCTTTTCATTTATCTGTCGGCCAACTGTATGTCTCCTCTGGAAAAATGTCTATTCAGTTTTTCTTCTCATTTTTTAATTGGATTGTTTGGTTTTTTGCTATTGGGTTGTGAGTTATTTATATATTTTGGACATTAACTCCTTAGCATATATAATAATTGCAAATATTTTTTCCCATTCCGTAGCTGCCTTTTCATTTTGTTGACAGTTTCCTTTGCTGTCAGAAGCTATTAAGTTTGATGTAGCCCCACTTGTTTACTTTTGCTTTTATTGCCTTTGGTTTTGGTGTCAAATCTAAAAAAATCATTGCTAAGACTGATGTCAAAGAGCTTACCCACTATTGTTTTCTTCTGGAGTTTTAGTGGTGTAGGTTTTACCTTCAAATCTTTCATCCATTTTGAGTTGATTTTTATGTATGGTGTAAGATAAGGTTCCAGTTTCATTCTTCTGCATATGGGTATCCAGTTTTCCCAATACCGTTTATTGAAGAGACTATCTTTTCAACATTGATTGTTCTTGGCTTCTTTGTTGTAAATTAATTGACCATATATGCATGGGTTTATTTCTGGGCTCTCTATTCTGTTCCATTGATCTATGTGTGTGTTTCTATGTCAGTACCATAATATTTTGATTGCGGTAGCTTTATAATATAGTTTGAAATTGGGAAGTTGGATGCCTCCAGCTTTGTTCTTTCTCAAGAATGCATTGGCTATTTGGGATCTTTTGTGGTTCCACGCAAATTTTAGGATTGTTTATTCTATTTCTATGAAAAACGACATTGGAATTTTGATAGAGATTGCATTGAATCCCTAGATTGCTTTGGCTAGTATGGACATTTTAATAATATTAATTCTTCTAATCCATGAATGTGAAATATCTTTCCATTTATTTATGTCTTCATTTCTTTCATCATTGTCATATACTTTTCAGTATATAAGTCTTTCATCTCCTAGGTTAAATTTTTTCTTATGTGTTTTATTCTTTTTGATGCAATTATAAATGAGATTGTTTTCTTAATTTCTCTTTCTGATAGTTTGTTATTAGGGTATAGAAATGCAACTGGTTATTGTATATCAATTTTATATCCTGCAACTTTACTGAACTTGTTTATTAGTTATAACATTTTCCAGATGGAATCTTTAGGGTTTCCTATGTTAAATATCATTTCATCTGCAGATAGAGACAGTTTTACTTTTTCCTTTTTGATTTAAAACCCTCTTTTTCTTTTTCTTGCCTAATTGCCTTGGCTATGATTTCCAGTACTATGCTGAATAAAAGTAGTAATAGCAGGCATCTTTGCCTTGTTCCTGATCTTACAGGAAAAGCTTTTAGCTTTTCACCATTGATTATCATGTTAGCGCTGGGCTTTTCAATTATGGCCTTTATTATGTTGGGGTATATTCACTCTATACTCACTTTTTTGAGAGTTTTTTTTATCATGAATAGATGTTGAGTTTTGGCAAATGCTTTTTCCACATCTCATGAGATGATCATATGATTTTTATCCTTCATTTTGTTAATGTGATATATTAAATTGATTGATTTGCAGATGTTGTACCATCCTTGTATCTCTGGAATATATCCCACTTGATCATGGTGTATGATAGTTTTATGTATTGTTGAATTTGGTTTGCCAATGTATTGTTAAGGTTTTTTGCATCTGTGTTCATCAAGGATATTGTCCTTTAATACTGTTTTCCTGTAGTATTTTTATATGGTTTCATTATCAGGGTAATGCTGGCCTCATTAAATTAGTTTGAAAGTGTTCCCTCCTCTTCTCATTTTTAGACGAGTTTCATAAGGATTGGTATTAATTCTTCTTTAAATGTTTGGTGGAAGTCACCAGTGAGCCATCTTTTCTTGAATATTGGTTTTTTGGAGGTTTTTTATTACTGAGTCAGTCTCCTTGGTAGTCATTGGTCTGTTCAGATTTTTGATTTCTTCATAATTCAGTCTTGGTAAGTTGTGTGTTTCCAACAATTCACCCATTTCTTCTAGGTTGTCCAATTTGTTAGCTTATAATTGTTCATTGTTGTCTCTTATGATCCTATGTATTTGTGGTATCAATTATAATATCTTCTCTTTCATTTATAATTTTATTTCAGTCCTCAAATAGTAAATCTCTAATTCTATTTAATTATTATCCTGGGAATGAATCTTTGATTAATTTTTTAAATATATTTTATTGTATACACTTACTAGGTAAGAAATTACTACTGATCTAAAGGAAATGATAGCAGATCCTTCCTTAGACTCTTCTATATGCATTCTTCCACCTACAAAATTAGAATCCAGTAAAATAAAAGGCATCAGTTTGTTCTGATATATGCAAAAGATGAGTGCACTTTAAGTATAGACTTATACAGTACAAACTTGTATAAATATGAACTGGAAGTCAAGAACTAACACATGTAGGAAATTCCTGTAAAACTAAATAATCTCTTTAATTTCTCTTAAAAGAAAAACAAAATCCCTCTCTTTTGGCTAGATGCTGATATGTTAAATGGTAGTTGAGAGGGAATTGCAAAATACAGTGGAAAGTATAAGTACTTTGGAGTCTGAGAAGAATTAGACTTGACTTTCAGCTCTTTCATTTGCTGGTTTTTTAGCCCTGAGATAGCTATATCTCTGAATCTATGTCCCTTGTAAGTTCACAGTTATTGTGCACATCCCCACATGACTCTAGTAAGAATCAAGTGAAATTAAATAAATCAGTGGTCTAGTATTGTAGTAGGTGTGTTTTAAATATCTTTCTTTAATTCCTGTTTTACTTCTGCCTGATCTCCCAAAAAGAATCTCTCTCTATTGCACAGGGGTAAATAACACAAGGAACAAGGTAGCAGACGCATATGTAAGGGTAGAGATTCTTTTAATGTATTCATGCCTCCATTTCACTGTACTATCTCTTAGAATTACTGAAAGACCTCATAGATTACAGCACCAAATCCTTGATAATCACTGAGTAATCATGGATACCGTAGAAGCACTGGAAGACCAGGGATGGTAAACGTTCTTCTGATTTCCAAAGATTGAAAGCAAAATAATGGTTAGATTTTGGCACAAAGCGTTAGTGTATCCTAGTCTAGGTTACACAATAATTCTGAGTAACATAGAATTCCTCTGTCTGTGCTGTGAACACACCTACTGTGAAATATGACTGAACCACGTAATTTTAAACAAAAGACGTATAAATCTCCATCTGGTCCTTCGCCTTTGCCTTTGCCTCTTCTGGTTTTTTGCCTTGTTCTAATCTGATGAAGATTTTACTTCCCGATAATAGGACATTTGTTTAGGAATATCAAGCTGGATGTGGAAAAACCTTGGCTGGTGGTAGCATCCCATGTACTATCATAGTTGTGCAGATATGCAAAGACGACTTCTGGTCTGCAGTGGGGAACACATGGTGATCCACCCGGGATGCTGGATATTCGCTCATCTCTTCTTTTACTTTTTCTAGTCCATGGGAGACATTACTTGTATAAATAAACAGTGTTGGAGAGTTCTCCATGAAAATCTGGCCTTTAACCTTGGCCTTATTTGTACAGCATTCAATTCAACTGACCTGGAAATCGCAGGCATCTCTGCATATCATCACATGATTTATGATGTTTTCCTATGCATTGCTAAAGGAAACGGCATTATTGATAACAAATCAGTGCCAAGGAGCCCAGGATGTGAATCCTGCTCTGCCACTTACTAGCTATGTGATCTGCGCAACTCACTCAACCCCTGCTGCGTCCAGTTTCCCATCAGCCAAATGCAGAGAATTTACCTAGTTCACGAAGGGGCCATGAGGACTAGACGAGTTAAAATTTGTAGAGGGTTTAAAGCTAGACATAACACATGGTCACCTCCCAACAAATGTTTGTGAAGTAAATACTTAAAATAAGTTATTGTTTTAATTACATCTTTAAAGTGAGACTGCTGATTGACTTAGAGATGGCCTTTTGAAGAAAAATAATCTCATTTTTAATTAGGAGTGAGAAGATCAAATATAATATGATTACTATGCTTAGAGTGGCATAAGAATGCCATCCACACACAATATTTACTCAAATCTATAAATGTTTAAAAGATAATGTGCTTCTAATTGTTACAGTATTAAAAACTTATAAGAACACTGTACTATGACCTTGTTTTCATTAACAGGGTAATGTTAGAGCTCTCACTGGTAGATGTTATCCAGGTTTCAGCAAGAGCATCAAGTGTTCTGTGTCTTCTCTGGCACATTCGAATAATAATAATGATATCAGAACACCTTTGTCCAGCACTTTTAGCTTTGAGAAGAATTAACCAATCTTTCAGTTAATCTTCACAATAGTCCAGGGCAGCCAAGAGAACAGATATTGTTATTTATCTTTCACAAGTAGGAAAATTGAGGTTCAAAGAGGTTAAGTAATTTGCTTGTCCAGGGTCACAACTTATCATTTCATGGCCCAGATTCCCTGCAGTGTCCTGCAATAGTGCCTAAATCACAAATCAAAAACTTCTGTCACTCTTATTCTCTACATTCCTTTGAAACAAAGCAAGAGACAGATGCCTCTTTCACAGTGGAGAAACTCAGCAGAGCTTCTGCTTATAGTTGTGCAAGATGGACGCTGCACAACTCTAGGGACTGACATTCACATAATGGTGCGTGTAAACGGTGCTCCATGGGTTTGTGCAGTGTCCAACCCGTATGACCACATGAAGCACATATGAAACAACTAGATTCACTAATCCAAAAGCCTAAGTCAGAAGCAGCATGCCACTGTAGAATTGACACCCTGATTTCCATTTCATTGTGTGGTTTCACAGCAAAGGAAAAAAAGATGAAATCAAACAAAAGTAACTTTAAGAGAAAAATCTGTCACTCAGGCTGAATTTTCTCTTGCTTGAAATTCACCCTGTCTGTATTCAGTTGAATGGAATGGCATTTGATTGAACTGACTGGGAAAGAAAGTGACAAGACACATCCGGATTCAGGCTCTCAAATTTGGTTTATTGTTTAGTGCAGCAGCCCTGAAATTAAATGAACACATACAGGAGATTCATCATAATACTCTCTGTAGAATCCTGCTATTACAAAGTCCTCCCACAGTTAAACTCCCAAGATGGACTCGAAATTCTGCAGAATAGCCCATTGCATTTAAGGGAGCCTGGAACTTATTTTTAAACATTTTCCCACTTAAATTAGAAATCTTATAATTGGATTTTCAAAACCTCCTCGTGAAGTAATTATCTGTAATCCGTTCTCAAGTATTCTTTCTCAGTAACCCTGTAAGAGATGCAAAGAGAGATGTCATAATTTCCCTTCCACAACTGCCACACGGTCCTCTTTGAAACCGGTTCCAATAATGAGTCCTTTAAAAGAGAAAATGGGCCATTTTAACTTTTGAAAACTAAATAGGAATCTTAAGACAAGAAAAGGTGCCTAACGTTTAGCAGGAGGTAAAATGAGGAGGGTCAAATGAGTTTCACAAAATATCGTTAGAAGTGCTACCAGAAATAACAAAGCCAGCAAAAATATTTAAGCTTCTATTGGTATTAGAGATGTTGGCAATATACATCATTAGCTGTCATGAGGAAACACTATAGAATTCAAAAATTTCTAAAGTCATCTTTGTAAAAGCATAGAAGAAATTCACGAAAAAAGCGTTGAAGGTGAAAATCAAAGGTGACCAATGTTGGTGACGTTTTTAGTTAAATATTTGAAATAACTGACAATGAAATAGCAGTAAATTGTTTGTGTACTCCAGAACAAACACCTTTTAAATGGTAATTTGAATGTGTTTCCTAGTGCCTTCAAAGTAAAGAAAAGGAAATATTTTCCATGAGAAGTCACCAGAAAAGGCTGACAACAATGATTAGGTAATATCTTTCTGCCATTTAGCAGCATGGAAATTACAAGGAGCCATTTAATCCCTCAGATTGTTTAACTCTGACATTTTTGATGCATAGTACAAGAGATTTAACTATCAGCCAGAAGACAAAAAAGATTAACATGACATTTGTACTGCAAATCACTATCATGCTCCATTTGCCAGAATCTTCCCTAACGGCTGATACTCAGCATTTCTGAGTAAGGAATAAGTTAGTCAATCAATAAGAAGCAAACTCAGTTACTACTAAGTGTGCCCATGTAGTGTCTATTAAAGCATGCAATGATTCATTTAATAAGCAATGTCTTGGCTGCCTGCTCCAGACCAGGCGTTGTTACACAATGAGATTACTGAGAGGAAAAGACCAGGACTGCAGAAGTTAGCTACACAGCAAACAAACAGACATGACAAAGGAAAGCCGTGGGAGCATGTTGAAAAGGCTCCGAAGTCGACTTGTGGGGCTCACGGGAGACTAGGCAGAGGTGCATGCTGGGAAGGCATGCTCTAAGGTATTTTTTCTGTCTCATATCATTTTACCAAAAAAAGAAAAGGAAGACTTGAGAATGGATTACAGATAATTTCCTCACAAGCAACTTTAAAAAAATCTATGTAAAATGCTTTCAATTAAAACTGTAAAATATCAACTATATACAACAAAGATGAGATATTTAATACAACCTAACCTTTGTAGAACCCTGAATTCAGTCCTTGTTGAGAGTCTGGTTCTAGGAAGACTGTTTCAAAACCATCTTACCATGGTAATCTTGTGATAACATATCAATATTTGCCCACTTAATTTTGTGGTAGGAATACTAATTAATGAACAGAATTTGATAATTTAAACTTGCATATAAGAGAAAGAGCTTATTGGGAAAAGCGGGGGGAAACGGAGGGATAGTCCAGCTTCAGAGATGAAAAAGTGTTTGTCGGAGCAGAGTGTATTCTAAGAGCTGCATACGAGGACTTGGGTGTGACAGGATTAGTGGTATAGGCATGGGGGTATGAAGAAGTAGGCTGGGCCGGATAATGGAATGTCATGTTTGATAAACAGTATAGGTTTCGGGGCCAGCCCAGTGGTAGTAATTGTTAAATTCAGCAGCCCGGGGTTCGCTGGTCCGGATCCTGGGCACAGAACTAGCACTGCTCGTCAAGCCATGCCGAGGTGGTGACCCACATGGAAGAACTAGAAAGACCTACGACGAGGATATGCAACTATGTACGGGGGTTTGGGGAGAAAAAAATAAAAAGGAAGATTGGCAACAGATGTCAGCTCAGAGCCAATGTTCCTCACCAAAAAGCATACCAAAAAAAAAGTATAGGTTTCATATCAGGTTAAAGGAGAGCTATTGAAGAATTTAGAGTTGATGTCTATTAAGAGCACATTAAGACTGAAAAGATTACTCAGATAAGCAGGCAAAGTTTGTATTGAAGAGGAGTAGGATTAGCATGAAGTCACTAGTGGTAAGTGATAGAAAACATGGCCCCAATTCTTCATCCTTTCCTGTCTCTATCCTTGCAGTGTGGCTTTGCAGCAACTTTCATCAAGAGACAAAGTCTCTTTCTCCACTCCCAGAATATGAGCTAGCTCTGTGACATTCTGTGGCCAAAGTGAGCATGTGCCGGTTCTGAGCCTGAGCCTGTCTATCTCCATTCTCTCAGAACTGCCTTTTCTGCCCTGAGAACAAGCCCAGCTTGTGAGGGATGAGACACCATGTAGAAGAAGCCCAGTTGTTTTAGCTAAGATCATCTTAGATCAGCTTAGAACCAGATCCCCGCAACACATATGAGAAACCCCAAAGTCAACACTGCCTGCCCAACCACAGCGGCCAGCAGACAGAGGTGTGAGCCCGGTCAAGACGAGCAGAATCTCCCAGCTGACCCACAGACTTGGAGCACTAATTGAGGCGTAATGCTTTATGCTGCTGTGTTTGGGGGTTGTGTATTACACAGCAGTGGGTAACTGACATGTCACTCTAACAAATCTTCCCTTGATGCGTTACCACTGGACACAATAACAGGAAACCTCACTTCCAATTGAAAATCAACTTTAATACAAGATACAAACTTTTTGTTAAAGTCTTCCTTCTGTAACATGTTCAGGCATTACTGGGGGTCCTAATTATCACTACGGCCTACCCTCATCAACACGATAGGCTTCTTTTTGGAGCATTGTCTCGTCCAGCTCTTTCCCCTTTTTACTTTCAGTGGGCTCTCTCTGAAGTGCTGCTGTGTAACCTCAGTGCTTCGTGGAATCTATCTGAAGATTCTTAAGCTAAGTTGCTAAAAATTCAGTTTATTACCCCTCCCAGGAGGGATATCATTTGAAAAGATGGTAAAGCTTACCACTTATATTTTATTCACTGCATCGAACACAGTTCTTGGCACACAGTAGGAGCAGAAAAATTTTTGTTAGTAAATTAGTGGACCTCTCGTTCTCCTCTCTGATAAAACTGCTCTCCACTTTCAAATCTGTTTCTAGTCTCTATGCCCCTCCCTAAATGTATAAACATCATTCTCCTTTACTTGGCTTGCCTTGTGAGTCTTTCTATAGGCCCATAATACACTCTTTCCATGGCGTACAAACTAACACCCTACTATTTACCCCTACAGAGGTTAAAATCCTGCCACGTATTATTATGTGACACTGGGAAAATTGCTTAACCTCTCTGTGCCCCAGTTTTCTTATTACAAACTGGTAGTAACAATAATATGTATATTATTATAAATTAAATTTTTACAATAATAGCAAATATATTTATACACTTAAAGTGCTTAGAAAGAACTCTTGGCACAGAGTAAGTACTCGAGATGCTAGCCATTTTTTTAGCCTGCTTATCTTCATCCAAGGATGATCCCAATTGTTCATTTTCACCCCTCTTCTGTCCGGGCTGCAGTTCATACGTGGAAAAGTCTCATGTCTCTACCAATTAAATGTCCTATGTTGTGGCTTCATTCTCTTTTGAGCTCTCAGTATCCAGAAATATCTACATTTACTTCAAATAGTTTCTGCTGTCCTTGGAGATTCCAAACTGAACTCCATCCCTTGTATGCTCAGCAATGGATCCTATGTGCTTATGACGGGTGTGCGCCATTCCTTCAGCCAGAGGCCCAGAGCGTAGTTTCCCTTGGCCTCACTTTTAAATTTCTCTCTAGCTTCACCCATCTTTGTTCATTTATCCAACAGAAGAAGCATTTATTCCTCTCACACTAACCCTTCCACTTAACATTCCCCACCCCACCTATGTCTTTTTCCTTTGTAATATTAATCTCTCTCTTCTTTTATCAATTGCTCCTTCTCCACTGACTCCTTGCACTCAGCCTGTAAACCTTTCTGGCCTCGGCTGTTGGAAAAAATATCTTCACTTAGTCCGCCACTAAGGTTACTCTCTTACCTTCCTTGCAGCCTCTTAATTCCAGAAAAACAGCGATTTCAGTGTAGTGCCTCCACATTTCCTCTTCTATTTGGTATATAGACCAGCAGGCCCCAAACTCTGTTATATCACAAATGATATGATTATATTATTTTCTATCAACATGGTTTTTACACAAATGCAAAGCAAACAGAACTGTGACATCTTTCCCAATGAAAGAACCACCGTTCAGTAAATATTGAAGATTCACAGATAGTGTGCTAAGCACTTTACATATATTAACTTATTGAATCTTCAAACAATCCTGTGAGGTAAATAAAGTATTTTCATTTTACAAATAAAGATACTGAGACTTAGCTAACTTCTCTCTCATTTATCTGTTTTTGATCTTGGAGTCATGAACTTTCTAAGTCTCAGTGCCCAGGTAGAAGCTGACGCTCACCGGTGAGCTAATCAACCTCAGTGATTGCTCTTTGACTCGAGGCTACCGTGCTACCAACACTGCTCTGTTGAAGGCCCCCGAAGACCTAAACCCCAGTTACGCCTTCACTACTCACTCCCCATTCGATTTTTCTGTGGGATTTGGTTCTGCTTATTCCTCCTATGTTATGTCTTTCCGTGTAGACCCCCCTGCCTTCATCAATTCTTTTTTTATTTTCACTCCTAGACTCTTAGCACACCTCTTCCCCTCTCCCTTGCAGTATATGTAAACATACTCTTATTTCTCCCATATTAAGACAACTGTACCTTCTTTTAATCCTGTGTCCCCTGCATAAGCACTACCTTATTTTCTTTTTCATTTCCCATTGAAAGAGAAGTCTACACGTGCTATTTCCATTTCAAATCTCTCATTCATTCTCCAGCCCACTGAAATCTCAATTCTACAATAAGCACTTCACTGAAACTGCTCTTTCCAAGCCCGACAATAATCTCTAATTACAAATCCAATAAAACCTGTTCAGTTCTTATCTGACATGACCTTTCTGAATGTTTCATTGGCACTTTAAACTCAATAGGCTTAAAAAATTAACTCATTGTCTCCAACTGCCACTCAGCTTGCTTCTCCTCCAGCTTTTTCTCTTATGTTTGACTGAATCTCAATTATCCCATTTTAGAAGGCTCAGGGCCTTCTGGAGTTCTCTTCCACGTCTCTCTTTCACTCATCCAATCATTTCACCCAACTCATCATTTCCACCTTGGCAAAATCCTTCTCTTTTTTAAAAAATTATTTTATTGAGGTCATATTAGCTTATAACATTATGTAAACTTCAGGTATATGTTAGTATATTTCAGCTTCTGTATAGACTGCATTGTGTTCGTCACCAATGGTCTAGATTTTATTCATCACCATACATATACGTCCCTTTATCCCTTTTGCCCTCTCCCCACCCTCCTTCCCTTCTGGTAACCACCAATCTGTTCTCCTTATCTATGTGTTTATCTTCCATATGAATGAAATCATATGATGTTTGTCCTTCTCCCTCTGACTTACTTTACTTAGCATAATACTCTCAAGGTCCATCCATGTTGTTTCAAATGGCACAATTTTGTCGTCTTTATGACTGAGTAGTATTCCATTGTATATAGATAGATAGACAGACATACAGATATCTCATGTCTTCTTTATCCATTCATCCATTGACAGGCATTTGAGTTGCTTCCACTTCTTGGTGATAGTGAATAATGCCACAATGAACATAGGAGTGCATATAGCTTTATGAATTAGTGGTTTCATGTTCTTTGGATAAATATCCAGTAGTGGAATGGCTGGATCATATGGTATTTCTATTTTTAATATTTTGAGAAATCGCCATACTGTTTTCCATAGTGCTTGCACGAGTTTGCACTCCCACCAGCAGGGTATGAGGGTTCCCTTTTCTCTACATCCTCTCCAATACTTGTTATTTCTTGTCTTGTTAATTGTAGCCATTCTGACAAGTGCGACATGATATCTTATTGTAGTTTTTATTTGCATTTCCCTAATAATTAGTGATGTTGAACATCTTTTCTTATGCCTGTTGGTCATCTGTATATCTTCTTTGGAAAAATGTCTGTTCATATCGTCTGCCCACTTTTTGATCAGAGTGTTTGTTTTTGTTGTTGAGTGCTATGAGTTCTTTATATATTTTGGAAATTAATCCCTTGTTGGATATACGTTTGCAAATAGTTTCTCCCAGTTGGTGGGTTGTCCTTTTGTTTTGTTGATGATTTCCTTTGCTGTGCAGAAGCTTTTTAGAAGTACAAATGCAGTTCCATTTGTTTATTTTTTCCTTTCTTTCCCTTGCCTGAATAGATATGGTATTCTAAAAGATAGTGCTAAGACTATTATCACAGAGTGTCTTGCCTATGTTTTCTTTTAGCAGTTTTATGGTTTCAGATCTTACATTCAAGTCTTTAATCCATTCCTCATGGCAATTGAACAAAGACTCCTAAAATTTATATGGAACAACAGAAGACCCCAAATTGCCAAAGCAATCCTGAGAAAAAAGAAAAACGTTGGAGGTATCATACTCCTTGAATTCAAAATATACTATAAAGCTATAATAATCAAAACAGCATGATGCTGACAGAAAAACAGGCCCACAGTTCAATGGAACAGAAATGAAAGCCCAGAAATAAACCCATCTGTGGACAGTTAATCCTTGACAAAGGAGCCAAGAACATACGATGGAGAAAGGAGAGTCTCTTCAATAAATGATGTTGGGAAAACTGGACAGCCACATGCAAAAGAATGAAAGTAGACCATTATCTTATATCATACACAAAAATTAACTAAAAATGAGTGATTCTTAACCCTGGACGTGCACTAGAATCACCCCGGGAGCTTCTTAAAAAATATTCGTGCCTAGACTCTAATCTGAGACCAATTAAGAGAATCTCAGAGAGCAAGGTCAGACATGGATAATTTTTAGGATATTAATTTCAATTGCAACTAGGATTGATATCCATTGTTTCACATTCTCCTCAGCATAATAGTACAAGCTCAGGCCCTCATTAACATTCCCCTGTATTACTTTAGTTTCTCTAATTTTTCTTTAAGCCCACAATCTCTCTTCTTTAAGACTTTCAACCACATTTTTGCTAAAATCTGTAAAACGCAACTTTGGACATGCACTGCCCTGCTTACATAACTCAAAGAATAAAGTTCAGTCACTTTGTATAGTGGATTAGGACCTTCCAGAAAAATGTTTAAGACGTAGTGCATACTATTTAGTAATTTGCCATATAATGAGGAAACATATGGAAAAAATCAAAACAAATAGACACTTATAAGTCTTTTGTGTACCCACTTGCCATTGGTTAGTATAGTGCCATGCACACATCGGGCACTGGAAAAATATCTATTGAACTGATTTTAAAGGCCATTTTTAATGGTAAGCTTCCACTAACCCCAAAATTCAATGTAGCTAAATATGCTTGTGCCTAGTAGGAATTTAATAACTGCTAGTTAAGTGCCAGATAACTAATTGTAACGTCTACACTACTTTTCACGTCTCACTCAGTATAAGTCAAGGCAATGAAGAAGAAATCTGCTACGTCTACTTTTTCTCAAAGCATTCTATATACAAAACAAAAGAGAAGGAAAGGAAGGCAGGCAGGCAGACAGACAAACCCTTATCTTAATGAAAATAGTAATGTTCTACTCTGAGTTCTCTATGTGGGTAAGGGGAGCAGGAGATGCCCAGTATACATCTCTCCAACTTTTCAGTTTCTCCAAGTAGAGTGTCTGCCTCATTCTAATTCTCTCCAATTAAGTAAAGGAGTCAAAATGAGACAGGACTTGATGATGAAAAATACTATTTGATATCTTTGTATATATTGCTCTTATCTATGAACCGAGAAAATGATCAAAATTTTCAAGGGATCAGGGCTGGCCTAGTGGCACAGCGGTTAAGTTCGCACATTCCACTTCAGCAGCCTGGAGTTTGTTGGTCTAGATCCCGGGTGTGGAGCTACGCGCCACTTGTCAAGGCATGCTGTGGCAGGAGTCCCACATATAAAGTAGAGAAAGATGGACACAGATGTTAGCTCAGGGCCAGTCTTCCTCAGAAAAAAGAGGAGGATTGGCAGCAGATGTTATCTCAGGCCTAATTTTCCTCAAAAGAACGAAAATAAAAAATTTTCAAAGGATCAAGTCCCATTTAATCACTGTGTTATTAGCTATTGTGTATTATCAAAAATCACAGCCCAGTTGTACATCATTGTGTTGTAGCACAGGACTTGCTGAGGGAAATAAAGAACAGGTCACGCTCCCTTTTTATTTCAACCATATATGCAGATTCTCAGTAGTCTGTTAAAACTGGAAGTTTCCATTGTGTTAAGGCAATAAGAGTGTATAAAAGTAAAGCTGTAGGCTGTTATTCCAGAAATAGAGAACGTCAAAAAAGTTATCACAAATCAGTCACCCATTGACTCATGCTCTCAGACTCTAATCTACGTTACAACGTACTGCACTGAATGTTTGCCAAGTTAATGAAAAAGGATAAGATCACACACACAAAAAGTGTATGTGAAACTGGTGAAATCCAAAGAAGGTCTGTATTTGAGTTAATAGTATTGTACCAATGTCCAGTTATTGGTGTTGTAAGATGTTATCACCGGGGGATGACGGAGCAAAGGATACACAGAAATCCCCTGTGCCATTCTCATAACTTCTTGTGAATCTTAAACAATCTCAAAATAAAAACTATATAAAACATTTGCAAATGCTAATTCACAGCCATGTTTGCTATTTGATTCATATTTTTATATATAATGAATTTCAAAGGATGAACAGTGCACTACATTTAACAATTTTCATAATAAAGTAAATTCTGCAGATTTCTAGCAAAATTATGCCAGTTGTGCTCATAGCCAAGATGTGGGAAAGTAACACAAGTGTAAATATATCTATTTCAATTGTTGCCTAGCAAAGAAGCAAATCAAATATTGGAACCTTGTGTAAATGGCAAGATTTGCCATGGAGTTTTATTAAAAGAAGATTGAAGAATGTATGTCAGCTTCCCCACGAATTCAGCAGTTTTCCTGGATAGTAACTAAAGTGCTTTTAAAATTAAACCCTGGAAAACAGATTCCCCAAATGTAACTCATGAAAGAAAGTCCATTTTATATCCCAATTTTATTCACCTTTTCTGAATAGTCACAACATTAATCTACTGGGGATAATCTAGTTAGTATATTTGAAATTCCATTTATTTTTTCTATTGATATGCATGTATTACACTTGTATATAATACAGAATTTCCAGTGTTGTTTTAAAGGATATCATTTAAAAAATGAGAAGCATGATCTATAATTTCAAACAAACCTAAGACAAATTCATAATTTCCAAAACAATATAGTTTTCCACTTTGTTCCAAAGAAATTGATATTATAATTGATGCAGAAACTTCAGCACAACTGTTTTTCCTTTCTTTATAAGTTCATACAGTCGAAATCATTGCAAAATCCACTCAGAGCCATCTAATTTTATGCCTAATAAATGCATAAAATGAAGGGAAGATGTCATGTCATTCCATGGACTTGTGGGGAATATAGTTTAGTTCGACGTCAAAAGTATACTTTATAAATTTAATTTTTAACAAATTTTACACTTTTATTTGTTCTGCCCAGAAAAGATTCTGGGTAATGTATTGGTCTTCAAAAGTTGTTACCAGCTTACAGACAGAAGCTCTTCAGGGTATGTCAGCCTCCATCATGCAATCAACATATACCTAATTGACCAAGTCAGTGAGTTTTAAAAAGACAACAGATGTCTACACTTTCTCTAACATAATGGAACTTCTAATAGGACAGTTTCTGAAGTTATCTTCTTGTTAGTCTAAGATGAGTAAAACACAGAAATCTCTCTCTTTACACGCCCTCAAACTATATGTTACACGATATTATTACAGAATGGCTATGCAATTGCCATTCTTCTCTCCCTCCACAAACAAAACAAAATGTAGTATAAAATTATACATTCTGTAATAACTTAGAAAAAAAAGTACATACATGTTTAAGGCCTTTAAATATTTATAAGACTTTCCTGTAGAACTGAAAACCACAAATGTTAAAATGACTACAAAAATGTGGACAAAAACTGACCTAAGAAATTCTTTGAATGGGACAACTATAAGCAAATATTTATAAATTTCAGACCAAGAATAATGAACACTCTATCAACAGACTGAACAAACATATAAGCATTCAAACAGTCATTGAGATCGAGCAAGAGATGGTCTTTTAAAATGAGATAAAAAGGACAGTTAAAAAAAAATACTAGAAGAAATCTAAGTGAATAACTTTTTCAGGTTAAGAAGTCAGAAACCCACATGCATCCCTGGCAATTTTTGGAAACTGAAGGCAACCCAAAGACTTGACTGCTCAGTGCTGATTTCTGTGAAGGGAAAAAGTAAACAGAAAAATGAAAGAAAAAGCCCACTTTGAAAGAAAGAGTGCTCTAGAGGTACAAAATAGTATATAATGAAAATGGTAATTCAGTTCTAACTACTACCTATGTAACTGACAGAGAGCTGCAGTGGTGTTTTAGCCTTGGGGAAACATGTCAGCTTGTCTATACATTCTTATATGATTGATGTATTCAGGTAACTATTACTTGCCAACAATAATTATTATCAATGGTATATATTTCCATTCCTTTAACAAAAGCAACTTGAAGATGTTAAAACATGTAGGCTTTCGGAGCTCCAAGATTAGGTACAAATAAAATTCTCAGTCTACACCATGCCAGAGGAGAAGTTTGCAAAGGAAATGTCACTAAGCCGTGTGCAGTCCCACTAGCCAAGGAACACAGGACCCAGGAACACGCCCATGACAGAAGGCCAGGGCACTTTGGAGATTTTCAGAAACAAGAAAAGCAGTCACATCTGGAGCCAAGAGCCCAAAACATGAGCGTCTCTGACATCTTCCATAAACACCAATCAGACAGCAACTTCAAACTCTTTTAGCAAATGCAGTTTTACAAGTTGAACACAGTTCAAATCTGATGAAATCTTCATGACGTAGAAGTTCATGTCTGACTTTTTAAAAGTCTTGATTTTGAGAAGGGGCTGATTATGAGCCATGAAATCCCTTGGAAACAACAGACTCTGGTGTGCCTCTTCGGAGTGGTATAAAAATCTTCCTTCAAGATCACCTCAGGAGTTGAGTTCCTGTGCATATGCTCAACGTAATCAGCCTCGAGGATCACTTGGTTTATCCTTGGTTAATGGGTGACCTATAAAGGAAGAGGAAAATATAACCATTTCATATCATAGCTATAATCTTTAAACTCCAAACACAATTTGGCATTAGGATAACTCAAAATGCTGATATTTGCTATATCTCACAAATTACCGAATTTTAAAGAATATCATAATCAGGTGTTTTCATCTTATTAACATATATCAATTTTTTCTCTTTACAATACTTTTGAATCCACTTGCCTAACTAGCCAAATGACTCCAACACTGCCCAGGAAGATCTTAACCAGTGATGCTACCCGTCCAGACCCAAGGAATGATTCTGGAATCCCTGTTCTTTGCACAGCCATGATGAACATAACCCAGAGATCATAAACACATCATGCCAGGCCTCAGTGAAGAAAAGGCTTTGCTTGCAGGAATACAATCAGACCACATCTTCACAAAAGCCCTTGGGAATTGACTCCATAAAATCCATCCTTGAAATAGTTTAAAAATTTAGTGAATATTTGACTCAATTATATTTCAGAAGAATTATTCCTAAGAACAAAAAATATTTGGGGAGGAAAACAAGGATAATACAATGTATTACCAAATCTTAAAGATGCCCAAAATTTCTCATAAAATTGATTAAAGCATTATTATTAATACTATCATAAATATTAAGGCAGATTTACACTGGATTTTCATACCTACTCAAGTCCAAAGAATGTTTGTGCACAGGAAAAAGAATGACACACAGATAGCTGGCATACTTGGTATATATATATATACCGCTATATGCAGACATGTGGAGGACAGATAAGAGAGAAAGACAGATTTCTGCTATGTCAATGAATTTCTAGTTATACGCTAACATCATGGTTCTTAGAGTTGCCTTACAGTTCTTTTCCAGCTATGGTTATTACAAAAGGTGAATTTTAAAAATTATTGTGGATACTAAGTTTTTATTCCATTAAATCATGTAGTTACTTGTTCTTTCATCAAACATTTACAAAAAGGCTGCTTTTTGTTGGCTTTGTTTTGTCTTGTTGTTGTTTGATGAACTATGAAAAAAAGAAACATTAACCAAAATAATAAAGCCAGCTCAAGGCTTTGCCACAGCTAGTCTCAAATTATACTACAAAAGGAAGATGTAAAATTCAAAAATGCATTTTCTGCACGGAAGCAACCGCCTCATTTGTGTCTCTTTGGTCAGCTATCCTTCCCAAAGAAAGAGACTCTGCTGTATATTTGAAGCATCTTTCTCCCATGCACAGAGGAACTTTGGAAGGAATTGAACTGAGGATGGAAGAATGCAAACACAGGAAGGGCCTGCTGACTGCTCGAGATTCTGGGAGTAGTGGGTATCTTGGCATGGCAGCAATGTCCTTATCAACCTGTCTGCTATTCAATGGTCAGACTTCACACAAGCTCTGTGAACGGCTCCCAGTTTGAGCGTCGGTGTAAGAAGAACATAAGGGGGAAAGGCAAATATTTCTATAAATGTTAAGTCACAGATTGCTAAGGGAGATAGCTGATCATTGTGAAAAATGCAGGAACTTTATTTTATGATAAACTTTCTTGATAAACATTGATTTAACACAATCTTTGACTTCCATTGGCTGAAAAAGATCCACCTGCCTTTCCTGAAAATTCTTCTTACTAGGAAAAAAGTATGAAGCATCAAATGGGACCATATTTCCAAAACTAGTGCTTGAAATGACAGAAAAGAGAGACATTGAGAGAGAACAAATGGTTGAGCCTCACTCAGCAGGCATTCAGCCTAGGCCACTGGAGGGACATGGCGCAATGACTCTGTGAAAGCAAGTGGCGTGTCCTCTTGAGTCATCTGAAGCCCAGGTCCTAAGTAACCTATTGGAGGGAATAGTGGCTGCATTCTTGTATCTTCATTCCAAGCTAGGTATTTCCATGCCAGTTTGTGTAAAGCTGAGGAATAATTCTCTCAACTATTTATATATTAAAGCTTTGTTTTCAAATAATTTTAAAAGTAGACATCCAAATTGACAGTGCAATACCAAAGGCTTATGTACCTAGAACAAATTTTTTCTCCATCCCAGTAGAGAAAACATATACGTATTCACATAAACAATAAAAACATTTTAATATAATTATACAATCCATATCCTCAGGAATATCATAAACGTACATTTACCAGACTAAGTTTCTATTTATAAGCTAAAATAATTGCTAGAAAACCAAAACTTAAACATGGCTAAAAGAAGTAATTGTCTAAATAAGCATGGATTGAAATGCAATTAAAATGACTTTTTCTCCAATTTTACACAATATTCTAGTTTATTAATCTTAAAAATATCCTAGCACATTTTATGAGGTGAAGAGTAGGGCATAAGTTATTTCTAAAGTCAGATGAAAGTGGACAAATTATTTTAGATTTGATTTTTGTAAATTACCTGATCTGATCAGGGCACCACAGTGGTTCGGCATGTAAAGTTCTGGATTTAGGTCAAGGTGGGAGTAATACTGCTCACACTGGATGGGTCATGCAATCTCTGGGACCCTCAGTTCTCCCACATGGGAAATGGGGATAATCCTGTCCTGTCGGCCTCACAGCATCACCGTGAGGATCAAATATTACAGTGTCTATGAAAACACTGAGCTTCGTCAACTCTGAAGGACTATAAAAATAAAAGTTTTAGGGCTTTTTTTAAATGTATAAATCTTAACAAGAGAGCCACTAAAAGTAGAACAAAAGGATCACACTAACATTCAGTCAAGTTAGAGGATTACGCTTAAGGAATTCACACAAAGACTAAGGAATCACTTGCCCTTTTCAATGAAGTATAAATATGAATCTGTATCAGCACACCCCCCCCGACAACCTCCAGGTTTGTACCAAATGAAAGGGCAAAACCAAAGACTTAAAAATACATCGATGATGACGCTGAATACAGTACATTATAACTAATTTTAGTCCTCTAATATATAAGATCCAAGTAACATTTTAAAATAAAATTGTCTAAAATGTAATATAAAAAAAACAACCTTTTATGATTTGTATGCACATTAAATAAGGCCAAGTGACTCCAGCTTAAATCCTGGCATGCTGGTAGGGGGAAAAGAAATGCCATTTTGCCCTTTGTCGACTATAAACTGGAACTTCCCAACAAGCAAAAGTTGCTTAAGCAATATTTATACAAGCCAACATTTAAAAATTTTGCTCTCATTTAAAAATAATCTTTAATACACCAAATTAAACACTGCTTTAATTTTAGAACTTGAATATTACTCTCTTTTCACTTAAGCCGTATCTTTTCAAAGAGGCCAAATAGTAAAAGTTTTACCTTCTAAGATGGATTTTTCAGCAAGTTTTCAGTAACTAAAAACAGGAGTTTGCAATAAAACCAATTTTACGGGATAGGAAACAGCATTTGCTACCATGAATGCACTGTCTTCTGGTTCTGAGGGCAACAGATATAAAATACTACGTGAGGGAGAGAAATGGTCCTACAATTATGGTTCTGCCTTGAGCTTCATACGCAATAATCACTGTCTCAGTAAATTTGACTTTCCAAAGCTGTTATCATGTAAATTTTATTTGTGTGTGTGTTGCACACCAGTCAATTCGGTTCATGAAACTACTGGGCTGCTGAACACAAGCAAAATGTAATAATCATAATAATGATGATAATAATAAAAGTTTTTCTAGTCTCAAGCACAAAGCCATCTTGGTAACGATCCACCAGGATGAAGACGCTAACCTGCTAACATTCAACAAAAAGCGCTAATTCTTTAAGATGAGAGCATCCTTTATTTCTTCCAGTCCAACAAATCTATTATAGGACCCTGATTAGATTTCTCAAAAATTTATGCTAAAATCATGTCTTTTAAGTCTGTCCGCCAAATTAAATTGAGAAAATAAAACCAGGTAAATGACATATATAACATAGTTAAATTAAGTGAAGTCAACTACTTTATACACTTCTCATTTTGTATTTTAGCATTATGAAAATCCTCTGCCTATCTTCAAGTTAACATAAATTGGGCTCAAAAGGAAGGAAATGCAAGAATCTATTCTGTCCCCAAGTGTAAAAGGTGCTTTTATAAAGTTCTTAAAATCGTTATCTTCGTAGAGTCTATAATTTCTCTTCTCCCTCTTCAAGTCATGCTGACGGGGTTATCAATGGGAGACAATATATTATGGTGAGAAGAATAATGACAAATAGTGTGGGCTCTGTAGGCAGACTTCCTGGGTTCAAATCTCTGCCTTATCACTTCCTACCACTGTGGGGTTGGATGAATTATTTAAACCCCCTGAGCCTTAGTGTCCCCCGTGTAATATGAGAATGGTCTTATTATCAGCTTCCATACGTTTCCTATTAAATCAGATAATCCTTGCAAAGCGTCTGTCCGGGAAGATGCTTTTTAAATTTTAGCGTGTGATAGCAATAGTAATTCCCAAACAACACACAAAAGGGGATACACAGGATATCTACTGGAGGGGGAATTACTGCTTATTTCTCTACTTACTACTTCTATTGACTTACTCAAAGGTAATTTCCTGTCTTATAATAACAACTGATTTTGCAATTGTTTCTTTCCATATTCTTTTTTTTTTGGTGAGGAAGATTGGTCCTGAGCTAACATCTGTTGCCAGTCTTCCTCTTTTTGCTTAGAGAAGATTGGCCCTGAGCTAATATCTGTGCCAATCTCCCTCTGTTTTATGTGGGATGCTGCCACAGCATGGCTTGACGAGCGGTGCTAGGTCCTCGCCCAAGATCTGAACCTGCAAACCCCAGGCCACCGAGGCAGAGCGCACAAACTTAACCACTACACCACCAGCCTGGTCCCTCTTTTCATATTCTTGTTAATCACAAAAATCATATCTCAAGAATGGAGCACCAGTGGCTCAGCCAACTTTGGGAGAGAGGTTGTCTTTTCAGACGAGGTGATAGGGAGTAGTGGTTTAAAAGGATGGACCCTGCAGTCAGGCTGCCTAGCAGATTCAAGGCTCAGTGCTGCTGCTGACTCAGTGTGTGACCTTGAGGAAAGCAGGCACAATGTTAGTACCTAGACCACAGGCTGTATGAGCTGAGGAGCAGATAAGTAAGGGTCCAGTGCTTCGAACAGTGTCAGAAACATCATGAACCTCATGCAAGCGGTAACTATGGTTATTCAGATATGTGCACATTTCTAGGCATCTGGATGCGTTGAATTCCTAGGTTTTGCCCCTGATTATTTCCGAGCATACATTACTTCACATAATCTTCATAGTCTTCACAGGCACATAATTCTGTCCCTTTTAATTCTTTGTCTTTCTAATGGACCAGCCGCCATCAGACTTTGCATGCAGAACAAATATTTAGGAAAGTAGCACCATACTTTAACCATCTAGGCTTGAAAAATAAATGTGGTATAAATATGCCAAAACAAAATGTAGATTGGTAAATTTCCTTATTCATTACTGATGGTTCCTCTGATGTTGTTTTTGAGTTCCATTCTCTATCCCAGATTATTTTTTTGAATCTCAGTTGTTCCGTTGGCCGGTACGCATAAATTTGCAAAGTCACTGCCAAGTTTCCAGAGCATCAAAGTGAATCTTATATCATATTAGCTTAATTCACAAAACAGCATATTCTCTTCTCCAGTGTGGTCATTAAAATCTCGTGATGAGGAGCTATTGAACAATGTTTATATTCTCGTGAATATAAAATGAGTCACACACGACAGAAGAGACAACGCATTATGAACACAACAAACCAATTTCTTTTTTTACAAAAAGAGTTAAATTTTCACTAAAATACCCAGTTATTATAGAAACATTTATTTTTGGACTGATAAATATTCTTTATTTAGACAATCGGAAGGCAAGGAAGCTGAGGCAATATTTCCGAAAGGAGGTGGCAGGTTTAAATGCAGCCCCTGGCCGCTCCTTATAATACAGCTGCTTAAAAACAGCACAAATGAGTGCCATTTCAAACTAACATCCTAATAAAGAAATTTAACTTATACAATAAAGGTAAAAGGAAGAATAGAATATCTTAATAATCTTAAATGCTGATTTGAGTGAACTTTTCCTTGCTTAGAATATAATTGCTGCTTCACTGCAAATGTACTTTTTTTAATGTAGCTCTTACAAGTACACGAATTAAGATCTTGCTTCCCTTTTTGTGTACTAAATGTGCAATTAAAACATCATTACTCAGCAGGAGCAGATTTTCTCATTTAAGCTAGAGAAAAGCTGCCATTGAGTTGGTCGTAACTGTACATGAATGCACTTGTCCTGTCTTAAAGTGCCTCCTACAATGACGTGTCACAAAATGAAAGACACCTGTCAGTCTGAGATAATCATGGAGGAGCAAGCTGCCCAGACAGCTCTAAGTCTGGATAAGCGCAATGACATAGGAAGCACCTTCATCAACATACCCACCTACATAAAAAATTCAGCCTATTATTTTACTTTTATGGCAATGGAGGTGATTCCTCTAGCCCTGGAAACTGTTGGCTTTTCATACCCCAGTTTAATTTTTTCCTTCCTAAGAACAGCTGGTGCTGGATTGTCCTGAATGTTTATTTTAACGTTTGAGACACCTAAGCCCATCTGTTTCATACTTCGGCTCGGGTCAACGTCTCCACTAAACGACCTTGTTATCTGTTTTATGAATTCCCAAAAAATTTAACAGCCTTGGGTGATTGGAAACATAGTCATTTCAAATGACAGAGCGTTTCTGTAAGTCATTGATTATATTTAGGCGTAACTCAGGAGGGCCCAGGGTGGAAGCAGAAAATGGCATGTGAGCTTCCTGGACTTCTAGAGAGAACCAAAGCACCAGCCATGACTGAGGAGAGGTGGCCTTATTCTGATAAGAGTTTTATACCAGTGTTACTACCTGCTGGTTTTCGAACTTTGAACAAGTCACCTAAAAATCTCTGAATCTCCAGGGTTGGTATCTGCTAAGCGAGTTGGGTGGGACTCAGTGAGCTTCTAATTCCCTTCTATCCCCAAACTACTATGACTGTTATTAAGCACTAATTCCAACTAGGATAAAACTTCGTCCCGATTACCTAAATTCATCAGCAGTATAACCACTGTGTAGACTTCGTTTTTCTAAAAAGCTTACTCATTATATTAGAATGCAGAACTAGCGAGCTTTTACCACAAATACAACATCTGTCTATGGCTTTCAGCTTCCTGTGCTGCACAAATGAAGATCTCGACTGGAAATGAATCTTTTGAACAGATGGGCCTGCACTATTTCTTGGAAGTTTGAAAGCTGTACAGTGCGCCTGCCATGGACTCCTCTATGTGACTCAGGAGAGCAGATGACAGTTCGCATTGCCATCTACGCATATCCATCACTCAGAGCAGACTGACTGATTCTCTCTGAACGACATTCACTGTTAGTAAAACAAAATATTCCCTGATCTCTCTTTGGGTTGTTAGTAAATTCCTTTGGGACATTAACAAAATTTAAGACTTTCCTTATCCTGCTCCTGGCCCCTTCCACACACACCTTCTGTTTATTCCAGGTGGAAAATGACCAAAACATTAAGATAATTTTGAAAGACAACAGTATAATGAGACTCAGTTATGTTCCTCCCAGAAAGACTAAAAAGTCTTTAAGATGGGTAAACAATTATTTTGAACGCTTTGACAAAACCTGAGTAGATTTTTAAGATATTATTCTATATACCAGCATAGTTCACATAGTTTTAGAGACAGTTGAGATTTTGAACTCAATTGGAAGGTACTTTACTTGCTAAATTTGATATTAGGTTCATTTCTTTAGACTCATCTCTCATGTGTAAAGGAGTAATTTGAACTGATAGATTCTATCCACTTTCTATCATAAAGACTTACTTTAAAAGTTTAAGTCTGGTAAAGTATCACACTCCTCAAGAATTTCAGCCTCACTACACATAAAGGCTAGCAGAGCAAGCAGTAAACATTGTGCTTAAAAGATGAATTTAACGTAAGTGGAGTTTTGGGAGAAGAAGGGCTGAGAGTTGGAAGAAAGTCACGTTAGTAGCCTGGAGATTACTAAGAAAGCAACATTTTCTCTTAGCTTCCTGGTTGGTTTGAGTTACAAATACAAATGGCTCTTAGTAACCACCTTTCCTTGAGACACCTGTCTGAAGGAAGAGTATGTTGCTGTCACTTTGAAAAGAACTTGGGGTGACTTATGGGAGGACAAAGCCAGTACCATGCCTGAAGTAGCACATGCTCTCTCTTCTCCATCCCTATCTTTTTCCATAAAAGAAAGTTTAGAGATGATCATTCCATATGTGGTAGATCTTTGAAAAAAAATTCCCTACCTGTAAGTTGCAAAACTAGAATCCGTTTTCTGAAGGACAGGGCAACATAGTCAGGGATGTTTAGTATGTGGGGTGCTTTGCTTTTTTTCCTTCTCCTTCCCAGACACATTCTTTTCTGGGTGTTTTGTTTTGTTTTTTTAATAATAGTTACAATTCAGTAGTCTCAAATTCCCAAAGTTGATCGAAATATGAATCTTTAACTGTAGTTACTGCTAAATGCTTCAATGCTGGTATGAGACAGCTGATTCAATTATGGGGCAATTTAAATACATAAAGAATGGACCATTAGGTAAGAACACAATCTTCATTTGGTTTATGGAGATTAAGTGAAAGCCTGATGGCTCAGTACTTTCCATGCTAATTTCCAAATTAATAGGCAGGCTGAACACTGACAGAGGTTCACTAATACACAGGTTTTGAATTATCCATTTCCTGTTCTTGGGAAAACAATATGTCAACTGCAGGGCCATTGTAGGTGACAATGTTAGGTTCACCAATAATGACATATTGGCTATCTGTGGCCAATTTGTGGGCCTCATATCTGTTCAGAGAATGATGCTTCCCCTTTTTTATAAAAGATAATTCAATGCCTTTCTTTACTGACCAATGAGGAAATTCTTTGCCTTCTGATCCCTAAAGCTGGACCAAGCGCATCTTTCCCCCTGAAATCAGGGGCACCTGGAATGCTAATGGTAACTATAAGAAAGAGTAGGCTACAGTCAATCCTGTAACACCAAGTACACACCTGCTGCTCTGTGAGAAACAAACCGAGACGAGAGCTCATTTCTGGAGTTGTTTTGAATCTTTACTCCTCAACGAAACTTCTGTCCCTTCCTTAGAATCCGACCAACGCTAGGATTCGCCACACTAGTGCTCCAGCGTGGAGCCAGAATATTTTTTGAATGTGGAAAAATCAACAATTGTCATCAGGCACAGCAGAAACCTCTTTCTACTTCTCCATTCGAACTTGAAGAGTTTTACACGTTTACCTAAGGAACAAACACACGTGAGGTACTCCACTGCTCAAGAGATTATTACCGAGAGCAAACCTGGGAGAAAGGGAGCATTTCGACAAGTGTATAACTTCCTTCACCTCCATAAAGGCTCACAATGGGGACGGTTTTACCTCTCTCCTAGAGGATTATAAATTCTTAGAATGTTTTTTTATTTCAGAGAAGCACATACCCATAAAGGGCACCTAAAATAAACAGCTTTTACAAGAAATTGATACAAGGATAGTAAGCATTTCTTGTGAATATTTTGGGAATCATTCTGCACAAACTTAAGAAAAAAGTTCATTAAAATCAAGGGAGAAAGTACACAGAAATCAACAATCAATCATTTTAACATAAAAAGGTAAAAGAACTGTAGAAATAATATTATTTTAGTAATATTCAACTAGAATTAAAAGATTTATATTTGCAGTCTTAACCATTCATAGGCTTGTCTGAACCTCCATGTCTACAGTAATTTGCTGAAGCATGAACCTGAATTATACATACTTTAATGCTGATAAATGGGGCCAGTCATTTAACCAATGTACGAGTCCGGCCTCCATGGGTATTCCCTTCTCAAGCCAGCTTTGTTGTTCCCTACTCATCAATTGTGCAATCCTTACTAACAGTCTGAATGGGATCCATGACATTTTTCAGTTGTCATTTATGACATTTTATAGACATAGACTTTTCAAAAGTTTTCTTTATAATCTCTCTTTCCCAAAGTACTCCAGAAAAATAAAATATGTCCTATTTGAGTTCCAAATATTTAAATAATTTAATATTTCAGAGTATAACATATTTATAATAATAATAATCATATGGAGGAGTCGCTAGGAATTTAGAATCAGATAACAGGGTCTTGGTAATATGAATCAAAAGTAAAGTAAAACATGTCTTACATAAATTTGAGAGCTCAGGATCATTAAAACCAATAGCAGAAAAACCCCTAATCATAATATAAAAAGATATTTCCTAATTTTGAAGAGAATTTTGTCTTTGAGCAATAAGAACAGACCGTTTTTCTATAACACTGCTAACCTTGGCCTCTCTGTACCTAACCAGAAAACCTAAGACTAAAATGATGGGCGGAGGAAGAGAAGAACTTTTGACTTCTGGTCACTGTAATTACTTGACTTTTTCCAGATACATCAGAGCCAACACAGTCATGAAGTGGAGCAGTGCCATGTCTTGCCATGGACACGTGTGACTGAAGACAAAGGATAAAGCTGGAGAAAATTTAGAGGAGCTTCATATCCTTTAGAAAAAGCAAAGAGCAGATGGAGAAATATAGCACTTAACACTTCCAGTCCGCCATTTTCTTCACATTGTCCAAAAACACGGAAAGTAAGTCTTTCGGAGAATGTTCCTCAATTTCATATAGCCCCACTGAATATTTTTAGAATGATAACATAAATTTCCTCATATGTTTTTATCTAATCAACTTCTAGACTCAGTCCTCTTTTTAATCTGTTCCCTACTGTCTGTCCCACTATCACTATCTTAACTGAGGCCTTTATTCCATCTGCTTTACAGAGTTGCAATAACCTCCTAATTTGTATCCCTGGTTTGTTTTGTCCTTTGCAGTTCCTCCTCCTGTTTGCCACCTTCATCCTGAAAAGAAAAATCTATAATAGTGTCCTATTACGAAAAGAAATCTAAATTCTTGCTGATGATATAGAAGGTCCTTCATAATTAGACCTCAACCCACCCAGCTTCAACTCTCCACCTTTCCCCCCCCCCCCCCCCCCGCCCCCCAGAGACACACAGGCTCAACTCCCATCACACCTAACTACCAGATCCTCACAGAGCTTGGTTTGCCCATTTGTGTCTCCTTATCTCTGTGTACACTTTACTTTTGCCTGAAATACTCTTCTTTCAAACCTCAGGAGAAATGTTACCACTTATAATTCAGAAGCCTTTGTGATTCATTGAGTCAACACTTTGTCCATACTTCTAAGACATATCTCATATTATGATTATTTCCTATGCTGTTTATTTCTTCCACTAAATATTGAAAAAAAGGATATTAGCATACATTTTGTTTCCTCAGTGCTAAGCAGCATTCCAGGGACATAAACGATGCCAAATTTTTTATGCAAGGTTGAAATGATGGATGGGTGGGTGGATGGATGGATAAATGAACAAATTAATAAATGAATGAATTAAGGGGAAAGTGATAAGTAATTTTAGAAGAAGGAAAACAAGAGCTACTGCTTAGATTCTCTGTGACTAGCAAGGGGAATGATTAACTAACCCAAAAGGTCAGTTCCTCCCTTTTTTATGTTTTTAGGATTATTCCCATGAGTCTGTGGTTACAGAATTTGAAATTATAGATATGCACGGGTCCTGACATCAGCTTCACATTCGCACTGTGGATATTTAAATTTATTCTCATTTGGAAAAGGTCTGATTTTTAAAACAAAATTAATTCATGAAAATAATAATGCAAGAAGATAATAGCAATCTGTGATGCTTTAATTGGTATTAGACTAACCACTGGGGATGTGGAAAATGTCCAAACAGATACATCAGGGTTGATTCTGCCATACTCATTACAGTTAATATTTCAGTTATAAATTATCCTAATTTTTTAAAAAATGCACTTCTTCTCTCTTGAGTAATTTCCATACTGCTGCTTAACACTGTCAGGAAAATTTTCTCATGAAATATTTCGTGGTGACAATTATCGTACACCTAGGTATTACATGCTCACTTGATATCAGCTATGGTGGTGCAGATGAAATATCCTCAGATTCCCTATAACACAACAAAGTAAACAAATACCACAATGATTTATTCAGCACCCTCCCCCGGCAATATTGTGCGTGCAATCACACACATGCACGCACGCACTCTCTCTCTCTCTATTTAAGTTCAGGATGCCTGATCTCTCCCTGCTTTATTCTCCAAAATGGAAGCTGGTATTTTGAAAGCCAAAGCGAAGTTAATTTTTGCTTAGCTAAATGCAGTCTGCTGCATTTTCTGGTCAGGACGAGAATGCCAAAGACAGCCGATCCTTCCGCTCCTCAGGGAAACATGGAACCCTCCTCACCTTCCTTGGCTTCCACCTCAAAGATGAGAATTGCTGGCATCTGGAGACAAATTAGCACACATCCATTTTCTCTTGAAACCCTCAGAATTATTCTGTGAGACAGTCCCTGTTTCCTATTTACTGTTATTAGTCCTTGTTACTATATTATCCCCATTTCCAGTTGAAGAAAGTGAAGTTCAGATAAATTAAATGAAGCTTCTCAGAGATGCATACAAGGAGTAAGTGACAGTCTAGGGACTGAGATTCCTATTTTGGGGGCTTCAAACCAGTGAAACAGGTCCTGCATATCCAGTTCTTCCATTCATTTGTTTGATTTAACATTGTGAGCACATACTAAGTGGCAGGCTCTGTCCTAGGAACGAAAAAAAGACAAAAACCCCTGCCCCTTGAAACTGACGATCTAGAGAGGCGAACGACAGACACAATAAGCAAAATTTTAAAGCATGTAAGGCTATGCCAAGAGGACAAGTCAAGAGGAAGAGAAGGATTTTTGAGGCAGGGATGTACAATTTTAGTTAGCAGAGACAGGAAAGACTTGCTGAAAAAGTGAGACTTTAGTGAAAGCCTAGAGAATAATAAAAGAGCCAATCAAGCTGATAGCTGAGGGAAGAGCATTTCAGGTGGAGAGAACAGCATGTGCAAATGATGTGAGACAAGAAAAATAAGCAGAGGAGCATGGTGGCAACGTAGTAAGTAAAGAGGACAGTAGTAGGAGATGAGTAAGTAAGGGGGACAGTGGCAGCAGATGAGTAAGGAAGAGAGTAGTACAGATGAGTAAATGAAAGTAGCAGGAGATGAGTAAGTAAGGGGGATAGTAGTAGGAGATGAGTAAGTGAGATGGACTGTAGTAGTAGGAGATGAGTAAGTAAGGGGGATAGAAGTAGTAGAAGATGAGGTCACAGATATTTGCTCATTTGTTCATCTATTTCTTTGTTTATTCAACAAATGCAATTGTTGCCCCTATGTTACTTAGGATAGACAGTGGGCAAAAGCAGATATGGTCGTTCTCACTGGGGCACATAAAAAGAACTACATTAAAGTTCCCAGAAACACACATGGCTTCATACCCTCCTCCCTCCAAAAGCCCCATTCCTGGAAATTGCAAGTGGATAGAGCCTGAATGGACATGAAAGACCACAGTGACTTCTTTTTCTAAGCCCTGAAGCCACTGTGCTTTCTGTTTAGACAATGAAGGCTTGCAAAGGTTTAGGGCAGGAGAGGGGAGTGAGCAAGCGAGAGTGTGAGTATGAGTGTATATGTGTGTATGGGAAAAGCAACCGATTTTTCCTGGCAAATGTTTTCATCTGACCGTGGCAAAGAATTCCTGAATGCAGGACTTATATTCACTTATAATCCCACTAGACTGAGACATCCCCTAGTACAGAAAACCAGTCTAGAAGACGAAGGCCACACATCCACTGTGGCACTTAGCTTTCCCCGTCTATGAGTCTATGAGAAAAGCTTTGAAGGGATGTCCCCTGCTCAAACTATTCAGTGGTTCTTGGGATAATGATGGTCAAGAGAAATGTGAGTTCAGTCATGAGAAAATCTCTCTGCTTTTAGGGGGTTCTGAAAGGAAGAGATGGAGAGGACTCTAAACTAATATCTGAAGCAGAGGGAAGAAAATATCTCAGGTGCTACCCCATCCAGGGCAAAGTGGTCTGAAATGTGTAGCAGAGGGGAAGCCAAAAGTTATCTGGTCCACTTAGGCTTTTCCTACTCTACTGTTTATTCTCATAACTTGGAGGCTAGACAGCCTGGGTTTAGTCCCAGCTCCACTGCTTACTGGCTCCGTAACTTTGGGCAGCCTCTTCATTTCCAGTCTCCTTAGGTGTAAAATGAGGGTAATACTCAAGCCTATCTCATGGGGTGACTGTGAGGATTCAGTGAAGTAATTTATGTTAATTGCTTATAATACTGCTTGACCACAGTAATAACAATGTTATTTTTACTAATTCTAGTAAAAATGGTAGTATGCAAGCACTAATGTAAACAGAAAGCCACTTACCATGTGATTTCTTCCTGAAGAATTAAACCTTTCATCATTAGGAAACGTCTGTCCTTAGCAATAATTGTCGCCACAAATTCACTAGTATTAATATCATTCTATCGGCTTTCTTTAGGTTAGTGTTCGCGTAGTGCATCTTTCCTGTTACTTTTTAATTTTAATTTTTATTTATTCTTTAGATGCACGTCTGTTAAACAATATATGCTTGTGTTTTGATCTTTTGATCCAGATCAACAATCCTTGCCTTTGTCTTTTAATTGGATCATTTAGGTCATTTGCATTTGATAGAAATTTGGGTTAAAATCTACCAAGTACTTTCTATTTATCCCACTTGTTCTAGATTCCTTCCTCCTCTCTTTTGCCGTTTTTTGTACTCCCTCTAACACTGACAATTGCCTCCGTGGGTTGGCTAACTCCCCAAACTGGACTAATCTCTCTTGGTCTTCATCCTCCCCTAGATCCTGAACCAGGATTCCTCACTTTCTTGTCGGCTTTCCAGTGCCTCCAAGTATACCACCTTACATTCCATTCAACTCTTCAGTCTCCTTTTGCAGGAGGGTGAGAAGGAGGTACTTTGATGATATTACTGTCAATATCCGTGACTAAAAGTGAAAGTCAAGTTATACAGGTTCAATTTTACTCATGAACTTAGTGTTGATTAGTCATCCACCAAATTATGTAATATTTGAAATGTAAGTTTGGCATTCTACCCACATAGAACCTCTGTATTAAAATCTTGTTTAGACTGAATCTTCTCTCCAAACTTAACTTTCATCTAATGCTCAAAACAGAAGTTACTTAGTAGTTATACTTGGGGTGACTGTATTTTCAGTTTGCCTAGCATAGTCCTGATTCACACCTGTTGTCTTGACTTCCTGTTGGGTTTATCCGGGAAATATGTCCCAGGATGGACAATAAATAATATCACAACCCACAGAGTAATTACCCTTATCATGGAAATTTGAATTTTAGTAAATATCTCCTGAATGTTGAAATCATCAAGCTATGAATGCAAGACTTTCTAATACAAGAAACTTCAGCCACTGGGATAGACAAAAAGGAGCACTTCTTGAAGCATAAAACATTTCTGAAACCCATTAAATCACATCAAGTTGCTAATATTTTAAGGTTGGCATTGAGGAGGAGTTCCTAGACGCAGCTCTGGACTAACTTCAACTTTTCCATCATAAAGTTGAGAGATGGAGGTTGGAATGTGAAAGACTGACTATAATATTATCAGTTAGTATTGTAGTCCAAGGTCATGAACTCTGACAATCAAATTAAAGCCATGGCATGCACTCTTATCTTTGAGATAAAAGATTTGTTATAACAAAGAGGTCAAATAGGCTTCTTACAAAATCTAGATCTATTTAAAAACACTAATACTCTCAAGTATAGGGTTCATTTACTGAATTTTTTTGTTGTTGTTATTTCTATTCTAATGAAAAATTCTCTTCTAATGGGATTTTCCCAATTTTGCCTAAAATTGAAAAATGAGAATTGTCTGTGAATTTCAATTTTCCCTAAGTTTTTTTTTTTTTCCTTACCATAAATAATTAAAATTTGGCTAAGAGATAACATGTCCTAAGTACATTGAATGTTCATCTACTGATGACAATGATGAAGAAAATGATGAATTTAAGATGTTAAGAAATTATTAAGTAAAGGCAAAGAGCATGAGGTTAAGAACATCCATCATGGGCTTATCCTGACTTGGCTATTTATTAGCTATGTGACCTTGTTAGTTCACTGCAAAAACCTCAGTTTCCTTCCTTATACATGGAGCTAAGCCTTATCTTATCACGTACTGTGAAGGTTAAATGCAATAATGCCTGTAACATTAAGAATACAACAAATGGTGACTTTTAAACACTTGCAAACAGAAATTTGAAATAAATATTTTCAAAAACATAAGTTTATCTACTTAAGATTATTCTCATTATTCCATTGTTAATCTAAAATATGACCTCTAGAGTCAGGACAAATTATAAAGAAGGTATGTTATGCACATAAGGCATAACACAATTTTTTTTAATCTCAAGAACAAAACTTACATATAACACATTTCTTCGAAATGTACTAAGGTTAAAAAATACCACTTAGATTTTGTTTATTATTCCATAAACAGGAATTATTGGCCTCTGCTAATTGCTGAATATCTATAAACACTTTCAGCATCAGTTTCTACTTGGTATTTTTGTGATTTAGTAAGAACATTAGCGTTGTATTAGTAATAGCAAAATGCGCAGGGGCAGCTCAGCACTCAATCAGTCTTTACTGCTGCACTGACTACTCCAAGCTAACCTCATCTTAAATTGCTACCGGCAAACTACAAAAAACTTAAAATGAAAAAAAACCCAACAAAACCCCACAAGCCTAGCACATAGATGCCAGCATAACATCCCTCCCTCTCAAGTTAACAAAACAGTATAACCATAAGGGATACTTTTTGTGAGGCTGTCTTTGAACAGTACCAGTGGATACAGAAATACCAGTTGAGGGGCCTGCCCGGTGGCACAGTGGTTAAGTGTGCATGTTCCGCTTCAGAAGCCCAGGGTCCGCCGGTTCGGATCCCGGGTGCAGACCTACGCACCACTTGTCAAGCCATGCTGTGGTAGGCATCCCACATATAGAGCAGAGGGGTATGGGCATGAATGTTCCTCAGCAAAAAGAGGAGGACTGGCTGCAGATGTTAGCTCAGGGCTAATCTTCTTCTTCAAAAAAAAAAAAAACAAAAGAGAAAGAAATACCTGTTGAGTAAATGTCAACAACTGCAATGGTGGGGGTGGGGGGGCGGGGGGGTGCGGGGGAATTGCCTCATTCACTTTGTATCTCTGGTAAGTCCTCAGAGATGTTGCCAAAAAGCCAATGTCTGGTGGCTGTAAAGGAGAAACTGTTTTTGCTGCTGTGGCATAAGCCTAGGAAAAGTGCTTTTACAATTGATTAATACAACAGTTCCTACCTGGCCCACCTGATACGTAACTGCAATGACCCAGAGCCTGTGACCATTACAGACCCTGGAATCCATGTATTCCATCTCTCTGGTTTCTGTCTAGGATGAATTTTTTGTAGCTAATCCAAAAGGAAATAGTTGCAGACAAACCAACCTTCAAAGAATCTGTGCTTTCTCTTTAAAGTTCTCATTTAAATATGAATAGAGGGAGTAAAGGAAGTACTGACATATCTTTATATCAGTGTGTATTTAACAAGACTGACAACTATAGGATAACAACGTTCATGCTGGAGTTTTCAGAGAGTGGACCCACATTATGAGCCTATTTAACAACTTGCTTGATTTCCGTATAGCACTTTACAAATATTAACTCACTTAATCCACATAAGGAAATGATGTGGTAGGTACACTATTGTCCCAATCTCACAAACGTGCAAACTGAGGAGCATGGATGTAAAGCCACTTGCCAAAGGCCACCAGCTAATAAATGGCTCAGTTGAGATGTAAATCCAAGTAATTTGACTCCAGAGACTGGCTTCTTAGTCATTACACCATCCTTGAAGACATGCTCAACAGAACACAGCAGCCATTTCTCACTGAGGCAAATGGGACCCATTGTAAAAATAGACAGGTAGATAGATAGATAGATAGAAAGCTCCAGTAATGTACCCGTGTGAGTGAGTAAAGCAAAGCTAAATAGAATTCTTGGAGCCATTCTGGAGTCTTCAGCATTTTAGAGGTTTTTGTTTTTGTTTTTAATGCAAAAGTCCTGTTAAATTAGCATAGATTATTACTCCCTTCCCAAGGAACAAGACTTCCTTGCTTACATATTAAATAGCTAGGCATAGAGCTCCAGAATGTATTTATGACTACAGTTCTTACCTCTGCTGTATGTGGTATGACTAAAGAATAAGATTTTTTTCTTTGGTGTAATAACGGGTTTTTTTCTTACGATATCCATCCTTTTGGCATAGGTGATTTAGAATGACAGCTTTTTTAACCACTTGTGTGCCTAGCATATCTTCTCAAAAGATTGCCCTTTCCAAACTAATCTGGTATCTAATAGACATAACAAGAAGTATGCAACCAAAAGAAGTAGGTTAAAAAAAAAAAATTCAAAATTTCCACTGTAGGTGGGACAAGAAAAACTGTAATCTGAAGTGGCATCTCCACCTTGCAGAAAGATTGTGACTGTATTTGTCTGTGGATATCCAGTTCCTGACACAGTGACTGGCATTTTATATATGTTCGATAAATGCTTAGCAAATTAATGATTCAGATATGATTTTATTCTACCACGTCCATTGACAGGTACAACATACAGAGTAAAGTAATCTCCAAATATGCACATATAGTTCCAAATTTGCACACATAAAGAACATCCCCTAGGCATATAGAAAGACTCTACTTCTTGAATCTCCTGCATTGGGTGTATCCATAATAGTTTTGAGCAAGAATTGTGGTCAAATTTGTTGCTTGAGAACTGATTATGCAATTGCTAGAGCAAAACCCTCCAGAATTATCTTTCCCTCCACCATGGCAACCAACAATATAGCAAATCATGTCTGCACTTCAGCCTTAGTTTAGAATGAGGAAGATCCAGAATTGACACTCCAAGGCCACCTATGAAGGTGATATAGCCTAAGTAAGACATAAACCTTTATTATTTTAAACTATTGAGATTTGAAGGTTGTTATTCTTGTTTGGGTTTTTTTTTTTCTGTTTACCCTAGTCTGACTAATACAGAGTCCATCCCGTTAGATCATGAATGGGAACTTCTCCTGGGCAAAGACTGACTTACTCATAAGTGTATCCCCAGGGTTTAGCACAAAGCCTGCTATAGTAGGTATTCAATGCTATTTTAACAACTGAAAAAATATGTTTAATCTGTATCAGAATATCATCAAAATGAAGTACAATACCTAAAATCTTAGGAAACAGAATGTCTACAAACAGGATTGGAAAATTTCAGAATTCACAGAAATTCCAAATCAAAATGCCTAACTTAGAAACCTGATAAAAAGGAGTTATGATGTGGGTGCCTACAATGGAGTCACTGAATTGCAATTATAGATAAATTTTGTACAGACCTTCCACTAAGCAAAAACAACAGTTGGCAACTGAAAATCCCAGAGAAAAGTTTACTTAGGTGACTTACTGTGCATTTCTAGCCTCCATAATTCTCACTTTACTTTAATATTGGTGAAATGGGCATAACTCTGCATGCCCATGCCTGCTTCGAGAGCACCTTGCTTCATCAGATACATAAGACTTTTTTCCTTGTTTTCTTAGTACAAAAAGTACTTTCCTTTGGATGGGTATAAGGGATGGATCTCGATGGATGTTTTCCCAATGAAAGCTGCCAATTCCTCACATAATACCTTGTGAAAACTGCTACCAGTCTTTCATCTGTAACTGTACAGTCTTTTATTTGTAAAAATGCCTTCACTTCCATGGGTAGATCTAGTTCTTTGACACTCACAATTGTATATGGAAGATCTCACACACACGCACGCACGCACGCTGTTTTGAAGATTCAGAGCACTTCTAAGAATACCACCTATGTAGTTACAACATTTGAAGAACATATGATGGTCATGTCCATATTAGTCAAAACTTTCTGAGAAAATATTTGGAAGATATATTTACATTGCAATGGTTATGATTCTTAAGAAACAATATATTTAATTGGAAAGAGTATAAAGTTTGGAATCAGACAGATCTGTGTTTGACCTCTGCCACTTGCTAATTATGTAGGTTTAGAAAAGTTACTTAATCTCTTTGAGCCTCTTTTTCTCATCTGTACTAAAGAATAATAAGACTTAGCATGCCAGTTATAGTAACTATTAGAAATAATTTCTTTAGCTCGTTTAGCACAGAACTTGGCAAGAGTTGTCACTAAGCAAAAGAAAGCTATTAGTAATATTATCAACATTATTATATTGCTGGCTTGATCTTTTATCCATTTCTGAATATTGTTGAAAATATTAAAATATCCATATGTATTAGTCAGGGTTCTCTAGAGAAACAGACAGGACTGGGGAGGTCAGACTTTTATTCAATTCAGGCCTTCAACTGATTGGATGAAGCCCACCCACCTTACAGACGGCAATTTTCTTTTCTCAAAGTCCCCCAATTTAAATGTAAGTATCATCCAAAAACATTCTCCCAGAAATACCTAGAGTAATGTTTGATCAAATATTGGGCACGTGGCCCAGCTAAGGTCACATTAGTTAATCATCACACCAGTAATACCTTGCCCTTGACTTTCTGAACATACAATTCCTATACTTAACTGCCTCATGAATAAACAAGGTCACCTGATGACTGAGCAACAGCTACAATACTTCTTGAACTTCTTTCTATCAAAGCTTGAAAGAGACACTCTCTCAATGGGACCATTCCTCTTGTAAAACCTATAAAGAAGGAATTGGCATCTGCATTTTGAACAGGGATTAGTGTTCATGATTGGTTTATGGAGCTCCCATTTTGTACTAGATAAAAGGAGAAAAGAAGAGGACGGCGCTGGAGAATCAAGTGCGTCTATCCAAAGCCAAAGATATGTGAAATCATAGAAGAGTGAAGAAAAAAAGAAAAAAGTGTCCATAACTCATCAGCAGATTCAACCCAGTGACATGCACCTAATTACGCATAACCCAGGGTGGCATTACTAATATTCCAACATCATCTTAGCAAAATTCACCCAGTAGTACTCTGGAAGAGCTGAGCATCCTATGTAAGCATTCAACCCTGAGATGGAGCTGGTATACATTTGCAAGGATGAGGCTGAGAGAACTACCGTGCAGAAGAAATGGGAGGATGATATCAGGTTGATAAATTCTAGTGGGACCTTGACAAGTTGGGTGGACAACATCATTGTATGGCAACCACGAGGAACCATGCTGGATGAAATGGAGAAGTAAAAATTACCTGATCCCTTCTGACAATTTCTCCCTCTTTCTGTAATTGCAGTAACCTCAGAGAGGCTGAACCCCTAGTGAGAAGTTTCTGGCACTACTGAAAATACACCTACCCTAGACTTTTTTAATCCACTGATATGAACACTTTTCTTTCATGTTATGAATATTGACTTTTATCTTTGGTATTATATAATGATATGACACAATTTCACTGAATAGGGTCTCTTTAGACCGTTACATAGGTGAAATGTGAATTTGTCAAAAGCTACTGTTAACAACTTTTATCATAAACTTTACTTATAAGGGAATTCCATTACAGCTGAAATAAGAAACCCTGAACGTTATAATGCGGAAGCAGATAGTTCACATCTATATTATAGATGCAGGGGTGCTCTCAACAAGTTGATTTCATTGGTGAAATTTCATCTCAAACAATGGTTGACTGTCTGGCAAGGCATTTGCCTTCAGTAACCTCACAAATCAATCATATGTTGTAATTGAAGTTGGAAGCTGAGATTTCTAATCATGATACCTGTTTAAATTTATCTGACTGTTAGCCAAAGTGTCTGTTGAGAATATTCAATTTTATTTCTTTCAAGATAGAATAAAAGCATCTCAGGATATGAATGCTACAAACAGGCTGAGCAGATCAACTCTCCTCACAATTACTCAAGCATTACTCACTCTACTGAAGAATAGGGTGTTTTAAAGTTGCAAAGCAGAGATTACATTCAATTATGTGCAAACATCCTTTGAAAATGAATTTATACTGCCTGGTATTACGTAGTCTGCCCCTCTCTCTCTCTCAATCCTAGTTTTCTTTTAACAGGACTGGGAAGAGCACAGGAGATGCAAGGTAAAAGGTAAAATATGTTTCCCACCAGAAAAGAGGAAGCAATAAAAGGTAAAATCATCAACAGTAAGCAGAACCTCAACAGAACAGCCCTTCATTGACTCTGGGCTAATCCCACCACTGATCACGGGAATCCAATATCATAACGATGACCCACAGGAGCTAAAGGTACCTTCAACAGCTAAATAACTCTCATAGTGAATAAGTTCAATATTAAACATCTTAATAAATGAAATTACCTGGCTTAGTATAAACTACCAAGATTTTTGTTTGTTTCAATTTGGCAACTTGAGTCTTACCTTAGATCACATTTCAATTGAATGGCTGAATTTGCTGTAAGCAATATACGTTACTTAAAGATTTTTAAAGTGTTCTATAAGCTTAGAGCACTAATAAATATGTTCAATGTTATAAAATTCCAATATTCTCACTTGCTGGTAGTAGTCTTAAATTATTTTCAATTTAGAGTTATTACTATGGCCCCAGACGCAAAACCCTTTCCTCTGTTCTCTTCTATTTTATATCTGGCAGAAAATTTTTAAATGATTTAAAAGTCTATCCAAAAAACATGTATTCAGTGTTGGATTTTTCTCTTTGAATAGTTCATCGATAGGAATGTAGTCTAGTTGATAAAGCATTTTATTGGATTTTTGTTTTCTTATGTTAATATAATACCTGATGCAAAGGTAGAAAAATGTTCAGTTCCATCTCAGCATCACAGAACATAATACTTTGATTGTGTTTAGTCACTATATACTAAGGAGACAAATTAGTGAATAACTTTCCTATGGATGCCATAAAAATCTGTTATGCCTGAGTTTAGGTGGGTTATGGGCCATGCAATATTAAACCACCAATATGCTCCTATGGCACCTGTGCAAACCTCTGTCCTTCTATTTCTGTACCTGACAGTGATTTACTGATTTTCTATCCAATTGACTGTGAACTCCTTGACAGCAAAGAGTTGTGATTTTTCAAAATTTGAATCCCTTAAGCCTACCACAGTATCAGGCACATAGCCACAAAGCAGACATTCAATTTATCTTTACAGAGTAAACGAACGAATGAATGGACAAGATTCCCTTGAATGAAATTTGTTAATTCTGCTGAAGAGATTCATATTTATTCTTATTTTTATGTTTCTAACACTGCATTCTATTTTCAATAGATGAATATTATGCAGTGTTTACAATGTGTTACCAATGACATCATCCAGCTAGGAGGCAAGTTTTAAGATTATGAAAGAGTAAATAATATCCAGCTAATGGATCATGAACTTCCAGTATTTCTTGCAAATACAATGTTCAGAAAGAGACTTCGAGGTCACATAATCTGTCTGTAAAGTCCATATTCTTGTATCAATTTATGTCCCTGGTTCCCTGGAAGTCTGCACATCATGTTCCTTAGCAGGTACCTTCTTCTACACTAGCTGCTAAAATGTCTTTAATGTTCTTTTCTTTCAACACGTTCCTTCTGAGAGAGCCTCCTTAATTAATTATTTCAACGCTATTTAAGGGATAACTGATCTCTGACTTCTACTTGATCTTTAG
The DNA here is from genome assembly GCF_021613505.1 of Equus quagga. Lineage (NCBI taxonomy): Eukaryota > Metazoa > Chordata > Mammalia > Perissodactyla > Equidae > Equus > Equus quagga. The sequence continues at coordinate 7,764,279 of NC_060267.1, read as the reverse complement.
GACTAAATATCAACCTATCCACTTGATATCTCCACCTCGTCATGTCTTTATCAATTAAAATCATCAAATATGTCAAACCAGAAATATATGAGTCTTCCCGAGATTTTCCCGTTCACTCACTTCTTATATTCAATTCATTACCAAGCTCTGTTGATTCTGCTTCCCAGCCCTCTATGTCCGCACTATATCACTCTGCTATCCTAGTTCAGGTCCATTCCCTCCTACTTCCTTCAATTCCCCACAATTGACAAATCGTAGCCAAAGAGACTTTCTAAAGTGTAAATCAGACCCTTCTCCTCTCCTTCTTAGAGGTTCTTCAATGGTTCACCATTGCTTAGCAATAACATGCAAATGTTTCATCACGGCATTTAAAAGGCCATCATGAGGTAACTCAGCCTGCCATGATTCCCTTCCCAGGGATACCCCACCCCCTCACACACATGAAGTTACCCTATGAACTGACTTTAATTCCATGAGCAAGCTAGGATCTTCTCTACCTCCACGCCTTTGCATAAGCTGGTTTTTATTGCTTGTAGTAAATTGAACTAATTGACTCTGAACTTCTGCTCATCCTTTAAGTCAAATACGATGACCTTCAGAAATGAGGAACTTGCTATTTCCCAAGACAGCCCATTCAATATCTAAGTGAGGAAAAAATACCTTCAATATACTAATCCGTTTCTGTCCACCTCTCTTTATCTAGAGCTGACCCCGAGATAGTTATTCTTTGGCCTTAACTGTATTCCTCGTAGTCACAGAACAAGTCTTATTCTTTCTTTCACACGATATATCTTCAAATACTTTAAAACATGTTACTCCCAGTGCTTCTATTCTCTGAGTAAATATCCACACAGTCCTTTACATAAGCCTCATTTTTCCAGCCTACTCAAAGATGGCGTCCAGATCTTTATTGGATACCCCAGACAAGGTCTGACCATTATAGAGTAAGCTCAGCTCTGCCCTTGGTATTAGGCACACCTCACCAACTCTCCACTCTTCAGAGGTGGGTTGTCCAGCAGGGAGCTGGGATTCTCTCTCCTCCTAGAGAGAGTGGGGAATTAGGCCACAGCTGTGTTTTCCTCCACAAACTCAGCGTCAATCATAAGGCATTTGGAATGCTGAGCCTGTGGGAAAAATTACCTTTTATTTCTCAGCTGTACCTTTACCCTACTCTCTAAATTAACTTGGATTTTAAAGCAACGATTAAGGGATTTAAATTCCACAGAAAATGTGTGAGGAATAGAGGAGGGAAAGAGTCATGGGGGGATGAATACAGGGGAGAGTACCTGGATGTTTTAACCGTGGCTGTAACCCACCACAGAAAAAGGAAAAGGCCTGGAAGCCCCACTAGCTAGGGTTCCTTGAACTTGCCCTTCCATTCTTCAAGTCTGGTGAGGTCTCTTCCTCTTTTAATAAGGTAGTCTAGACAACCAAAAAAAGATGAAGTGTTGCCTCTCCCAGAAATATTCCCTCTGAACAGATATCAAGCTCTCCAACATTAAAAATAAATCCCTGACAGAATTTTAGCCCTCGGACCTCAGGCAAGAGGGAGATTGCCTTCACCCCTTAATTCACAGGATGTAAGGAGCAGCCTAAGAATGTACCTCACAGTTCCTAACAAAATTCTGTGATGTCCAAACTATATTCTATTACAATGTGCAAACACAATTAATTATAAGATTATAAGCACAATATTCAGAGTAACACCTACAAATAAACACCTGGCTCAAATACTATAGGCACATTTAAATCTTACAGGAATGTCAAAGCATTGAGATGTTGCCCATTTTTCATTTTAATTATAGAAATACAGGCCAGGTTTTGGAAATATAGCCCTGATAACATATTTGTTAAAAGTCTTTGCATGAATTTCCAATAATTCTAAACAAATTCCAAAGCAGATTCTCTTGGCCCTATTAAATTATTGTTAATTCAGTAAGCAGCTCTTAAATTTAAAACACTAGGTTTAAAATGTTACTTTTACTAATGCTACTTCCCAGACACATAGCTTGGTGTCCTACCTACCCTTGGGCTCAATATAGAATCGAGGAAAAGCATACCTTCAATATACTAATCCATTTCTGTCCATATCTTTTTGTAAAATACTTATTATTATAGTAATTATACAGTTCTTTAAGTGTTTTTTTTTTTCCCAAATGTCCATATCAGTTGAGATTTAAAATCTTTTCTAATATGAATTTCACTCAATGTCTGCATTTCTTGTTACTCTGGTAAAAAATTTTCACCTGCTCTTCTTCATAAATATTCAATTCAAGGTGTTATACCATATTTAATTATTCATTAAGTTAAATGACCTAGAAATAGTGGACATTAATGTAAAACATAAAACATGCTCTTTCCACAATTCTGTCTGTCTCACCTAATGGCGACTTCCTCATCCTTCAGGCCAAAAATTTAAGTCAGTCATGATATGCCTCATATAACCTTTCTAACCCTAAATTCACCCACTTGCTTTGCTCACTCCACTCCAGCCACACTAGCATCGTTGCAATACTTTGAATATGATATTCCCAGGGCAGCTCCCATCACAGGTACTTCGCACTTGTTCCTCACTTTACCTGGAAAGCTTGTCCTCCAGATAGCCATGGGGCTCATCCACTCCTCTCCGTCAAGACCTCCATCAAATATTCAAATTCCCCTGCTCAGCACTCTGCTTTTCTCTTCCATGCTTTCCTGTCTTCCACGGCACCTATCACCATCTAACATCCTGTGTACTTTACTTCTTTATTTTATTTTATGTCTCCTCCTGGGTGGTAGGTAGAACCCTAAAGATGCACCCCCAAGATTTCTGTCCCCTGATTATTCATACACACACTCCTCTAAGTACTGCTGTATAGGGACTTTCCAATGTCATTAAAGTTGCTCATCAGCTGACCTTCACCATAGGGAGTTCACCTTGGATTATCTGAGTGGAACCAATGCAATCACCTGAGCCCTTAAAAGCAGAGGAGAGATGGGGGAAGGGACAGGGCACGGAGATTGAAACCATGAGAAAGACTCTACATGCCATCCTGGTTTGAAGACGAAGGTGGCACTGTGAGAAGGAAAGCAGGCATTCTGAAGGAGGTAAGAGAGTCTTCCCGAGGACAGCCACTGGAGGGAAGCTCATTCCTACATCACAAGGAAGCGAATTCCACCAATAACCTGAGTGCAATCGGAAGCAGATTCTCCCCGAGGACCTCCAGAAAGGAACACAGCCCTGTTGTGAAAAGGTGCAATACACCCCTTGATTTCAGGCGTGTGAAGCCCAGAGCAGAGAAACAGCCAAGTGTGCCTGGTTGTCTGACCTACAGATCATTCACGGATGTTATGTTAAGTCACTAAATTTCTGGTAGGTCATTAAATTTTCTAAGGCAGCAATAGGAAACTAGTACACGCTATCAGAATATAGACCCTATGAGGCCAGGAATTCCCATCTGGGTTTTTCCCCTCTGTGGAACCTAAAACAGCACCTGACAATAGTAGACATGCAAATGCTTACTGAATGAATGAATACACAGTATACACATTCTTTCCCATGAAATCTATAGTTTACAAGATCTTATGAAATGTTTACCCCAAAATATTGAAAAAGATATTTAAAATTAAAATGTAACAGAGGAATTGATTTGAAAATTGTCTGTTCAGTAGTTTGTATCTTTGTAAAGTTAGCAGTGGCTATCACTTCCATGGAGCAGACATAGGAAGTAGTCAAATACTGCCTTCTAAAGTAGTGGTTTTCAAACCGCATATTGTAACACACTGGCCAGTCATACAATCAATTTATGAGGTTGAGATTGGAAGGAAGGAAATAAAACCAAAAAGTCAGGACTTTAGTTTTAGTGAAGGGCATATGAGTGTGTGTGTGTGTTGCGTGTATGCTGGATCACAATGTAAGATGTATTTCTTACTCTAGGTACCATCAAAATAACTTGAAAACCACAGCCCTAAAGATCATCATACTCTGTGCTGTGGACCAGGGTACAATTTAGGGCCTGACCTGAGGTGAAATGAAGACAAATGAATGGGGAATGTGTCTGTGAAGAATGGCTGGTCAAGGAGGACTACAGTATCCTGAGTCTGTGATTAAATTTGCAAGGCAAGAGCAAGCACGGTGATTGAAGAACTCACACAAATTGCAGCACCTTAAGGGGAGGAAATGAACCTTTTTCCTCTTGCTGTGTTCCTCCTCTGCCTTGGCCCTGAAATAGCACCCCTGGACACTGTTCAGACCCACCAACAGAGTACAGTCACTGAGTTTTGGTATAAAATCCACATCTGGAAGGGGATGACTTGAGGCTTTAGTCAGCAAAGCATCATAAGATGCTATTTCTTTTCTCCCTTGCCGGGAAAGGATTAAAGACCTAATCCTTATCTATCTTCTGAGATTAGCCAGTTATTAATGTCATTTAAATTTAGCTGGAAAGGAAGTTAGAAATGTCCTTGGCACAGGGAACCAAAGAATAAATATTGGTTAGAGGAACTTGAAATTGAATGTAGCTCAGCATTCTCATTTATTTGCAGATGAGGAAGCTGACCTAAAGGCTTATGCTATCTCCAGTATTACAACAAAGTTGCTCTTGGCTTATATATACCAGTAATGCCAATGTTTATTGTCAATGGACTACATATGGATAAAGAAAAGAATAATGCTGTAACTATTCATTTCCCCACTCAAGGGCACACTCCTGGTGGGCAGGGATCATGCCATACATCTTTGTACCTTTGTTAGTGCCTACTGTGGTTGGGGAAATTAAATAAGATAATACCTGCAATGCTCTTAGCAGAGCACCCAATACACTGTAAGAGCTAAGTAAATGCTTTCATATTTGCTTTTGTTGCTTTGATTGTAATATGAGTTTCATTATTATAGAATGTTTATGCACAAGATATTCTTAATATTTGTTGATTTACATTGCATTGTACACTGAAATAAAATATTCCTACCCTTAAAATCCCTTTATATATGAAAGGACATTAAAAAATTACAGAGTTCTTATCTGCGTAAGACACTTTAAGTAAATAAGCAAAGATGAAAGAATTCCAATTAGTTAAAAACTGCCCAGAAAATTTCTTCTTAAGCATATAAAAAGTAAATAGACCTGGGATTCATGATTCCTAAAGATAATGCTTCTAATAAAAATATAAAATCTTGTATAATACGAAGTTAAGTTCATTTTTCCTTAGGTAAGACATGAGGGCTGCAATGTCCGTTGGAGTCCATACCATTGGCCAGGGGCTGTAAATCCTAAAAGCAGAATGTGACTTCCCTTAGGAGTTGTTCCTCAGAGAGAAACATCAAAACATTAAAAGAAATGAATCACAGTCTATTTTTTCTGAGGATTCCAACTATGTTATCAAAGATTTTTTTTCTCAAATCTTACAAGCCTTACAGCACCTTTCCCCTTGCTACTTTTGTGTTAGATAATTAGCATATAATTATGTGTTCTTTCACACTGGAAAGACTATGATTTTATTAACGACTCTTTGAAAAATTCTTTGCTATTTATCTTTGAAAGTGAGTTTGAAATCAAAGGCTTTCATGACTTTTCCTTTCTTTCTTTTTAACTTAGGAGTTCTTAAAAGTAATACAATAGGTGGTTATGGATGTCACAAACAGTCATAGGTTTCCATCTTTAGAGTGAGAAATAGAGTTCCAGAAACAAATGTTGCATCATCCTTTCTCTCCAGATTAAATGTTTGCGGTTTTGCAGAACATGTATGTAAAATATTGATGTTCCAACAAGGACTCTCTACTCTGCCTTCTCCCCTTGGTAGGACAAAAAGGGAATGGTCAGAACAATAAGCTTCCTGAATCTAGTACACAGACAGAAGAGGATATAATGCACATTTATAGTAGGAAGGACTATGTAAGTTCCAAATTAGTCTTAAATGAGGACTTGACCCAGCCCCTGCTCTGTAGTCAATTCTGGAAGGTACCACACATTTCTGCTGAGGCCAGGCAAGCCTCATTGCTGTTTTTGGCTGACTGCTTTTTTTCTAACATTAGACTTACCAGAGCACTCCAGATTGGATATGAGCAATTATAAGGGAGGATGTACATAATTGCAAATTTTAATCATTTCTCGGGCCATTTTGCTTGCAGTGATAATCCCGTAAGACCAACATATCTTGCATAAGAAACACAAAAGGCTTTTGGCTGAGAGCAGCTCTTCAGTTACTTTGTAACCTATTCCTGCTTACCTTCTGGATTCTCTAGTTTGTGGCTGGGCCCCACCAAATCAGGGCTTCAGTGGCAGCTGAGGTCCCCACGGCCACGGCTAGCTTATTCAAGACTGGCAAGTAGAAAATACTACCAGTGATTAAAATAATGATCAGGTTTCTCCTCAATAATATTGCTGCTATTTCTTATGGCAGAAAGCACCTCTGTCCAACACTTCCACTGTGGGCAAAGTAACATCGTGCCAGAGCTATTTCAAGAAGTTTACTTATTTCCTATACTTTTTGCACTATTTCCATGGAGATGGCAGAACAATAATGACCTGATGAATTTGGAAACTTTGCTTTTTTATGGCCTTGGAGAAATTTACCTAGATTGTTTTGTGAGTCAAACTAACATCCATAATTGCACATCTTTTTGCCTAGCCCTTTGGAATGCCATGATGGTCCTTTAGTTGAAAATGTCTAAGTTGCTTCATTTTCACCAGCAATATTTTCTCTTGTGAAGGAAAAAAAAAATTTACTTTGATTATACTCAAGAAGCTCCTTCTTTTAAGCCCCCTTGTCTTCTCTTATATATGATGATGACGATTTTCCCTTTTTAAATGAGAACTATAGACTCTCAGAGTTGGAAGGAATCTTAAAAGTAATTTAATCCAAACACCTACTGTTGCATGAATCCTCTCTACAATAATCGTCAATGAGGTCCTCTGTTAACAGCTGTCTCAGAACAAAAGAGATGAAAAAACAATAGGGTGTGCATTCCACTCTATGTCGCATGGCACCTTGTAACTAAAACTAGAGGATCCGGATGTGGTCTTCCCTACTCAAAGCTCTCAGTCTCCATCCAGCTTGTTTCATTACATTACAAAGAACTTATGAAGCAGAGACTCAATTTTAAGGTTGGATCATTGAGAACATGACCCAACAAGGCCAAGAAGGAGTGAAGCAACACTTACAAAACAATTTAGTATGAGAATTTAGATCATGCTCGTGACCTCTTCATTTCAATGAGCCAAAAAGTTAAAGATATTTTTAAAGGTCTACCTCGTATGAACAGTACTATAAGAAACTTCCATCACCGTTACTTACGAATAAGTGAAATTATCTAGTATAAACTAGAGGTTAAGAGATTAGGTTCTGGAATGAGACTGTGTGGTTTGAACCCTGACTTCCCCAATAATTAGCTATATGACCTTGGGAAGTCACTTAACATTCTGAAGCTTTGGTTTACTCATCTGTAAAAAGGACATAATAATATTATCTTCTTCACTGGACTATGAAGAGGATTAAATGAGCTAATTCACATGAAATGCTTTCTTCAGTATAGGGCATATGTTTTAAGTATCCAATAAATGTTAGCTTCCTCATGTCCACTGAAGTAATAAAAACATAGAATTTCGTTTTAGAGAGCTCACTATTTTTTAAAAAATTGTTTTAGCATCTCAAATCTGCAGTGAATTTCCTTGAATGCTATTTTGGACTAAGAAGTAATAGTGTTAGGAAAAAAATATTTCATGCTATAAGTAGTTTATAAGGAAGTTTTATATTGCCAAGATGTTTTTAAGAAATCAATATGGATTATATCATGTGCTAACTAACTGAATAATAGCACTATTCTAATTAACTAATCAGGTACGCTGTGGATTTTAGAAAGGTGTGCCGGCATTTAGCTAACAAGTTAAAGTCATGAATCATTTGACAAAAATGTAAAGTTATTATTTGTGCTATTAGAAACCTAGTTACTTCTGTGTATGTTTGAACAGTTATTACTCAGTAGAATAAATTATATATCTGATGGAATTATAAAATAATCCTCTTGAATGTGTCCAGACAAGGTTTAAAAGAAACCTCCTATTATCAAACAATATCATAAATTAACCCATCTCTAGTTCGTTGCCTTTTTGTAAAACATCCCCATATACCAATATTCTGTTCTAGTCCCCAATTATCCAATTCTAGTCAATAATCTGCTTTCCCCTCAGAGAAAAAGCAAAACAAAACAAGCTTTCATTTGCTCATTCTACAAAGAAAAGTATTTAAATTCTGCCAGTCCAGAATATCCATTGAGCTAGTTAGGAAATCAAAAAATACAGCTAACTATTTTTCGCTTCTCTCCATTTCCCTGGAAGTCAGTCATTGCAAGCTGAAATATATCATTGTCTTAAGAGGACTCTTTTCATATTGACCCCAAGATTCAGAAACTCCTCTGAGTGACCCATTGCAATGACCGCAAACTTAACCATTAGAAAACTATTTATTGCTCCAGAAATCAGGGAGATCAAAATAATTACTTCCAGAAAAATGGGAGAATTTTAGTTGGAAAATTTGATAGTCGTATATAACATAAAATCTTTTTTTGAGAATTTATTCAGATTACTACTCATCAGAAGAATAAGGGCTGAGATCACCTTCCCAGCATTTGATACACATCGTTGAGGGGCTTCACATTTCTGTTAGTATCTCATGAAGGAATAAACAGTGTTTATTAGATAACATGACAGTTGATGGCAATCCATAGAAGACGTTATTCTGAGTGAAATAAAAATGCGCTATAAAAAAATGAGATGGGAAAAAAATGGACTATGGAAAATTATACTATCTCATTGCACAATCCCCACTTAGAGATGTCACTGCACAGGCCCTATGCTCTGTTAATTCAGAGACACTTTGCTTTCACAAGATGGCTGTCCACTTACCCTGGTTGTTTTCACTTTATTCCCAGAGGAACAGCTCCATCCTTTCCTATCCGGAAGAACTTTACATTCCTCTCCCTCAAGACACGGCTGCATATGGCACCACCATTTCTGTTCCACTATTGAAGCTACAGGAGACAGAAAAATCAATTCAATGTTTTCCATTTGGGCTTGATAATTCTCTGGTCCACAATTAAAGAGGAAAAAATGCCACCAATTCTTCCCACCAGGGGTAGACTGAGTTTTGAGGCATGCTTCCTTTTTTGTCCAAAGGAGCTGAATCTTTCTAGATTTTCTGACTAAAGGATTTTCTTTTATTTCAAATTTTACTTTATTATGGTAAGAATACTTAATAAGAGATCTGCTCTCTTGACCAATTTTTAAATGTACAATACAGTATTGTTAACTATAGGGTACCATTGAAGGATTTTTCATGTGAACATACAGGCTTCATTAAAACTAATATATTAGAAAGAAACTATGAGGACAGGTGCATGCGCTGATTTACATCAACATATAAGAAAATGAGCCCATGACCAGTTTAGATTCAATATTGTAGAATAAATGTTATATTGCCCATAAGTAGGCTGAAAATCAGGAGGGAATTAGAATTAACACTGTTTTCTCTTACTGTGGGCAGTAACCATTATCACAAGGCATGCACCATGCTAATATGAGCATAACAAATTATTACTTATAGTAACATCACTTAAATAAACTCATATAAAGATTAATATCCCATTGTAATTAGAGGCACCCTCGAATAATTTATTTTGATGCATATAATCACTATTTCATGTAAATTCTATCCACGACCAAACATTCGCTCATATGTATGATGTTTATTTTTTTATTCTTAAGAACCATCCATAGGCTTGGAAACCCATACTATTTAATCCTCTATTTTTATCTTTCCTCTCCCAGTTAACTTACACCACACACACACCCGCCCCCAGCTGGCAAATCAATATTTCATGGTATCAAAGTAAGAAGCACATGGACTTGTTGGAACCTCATTATAATGTCTTTTGTAACAAAACTGCGTAAGATCTTAGACCTCCTTCCAAAGGATTTTAGACTTCAAAATGCCTCCCAAATAACCTCATCTCAACCACACGATTTATAGGGTGCTGTCCCAGTATTGACCCCAGTCACCAGCATTATAGTGGGGTTCCAGTTCCAAGCAGTCCCAGCCACACCATGGCAATGAGCAATGGAAGAAGTCGCACCATCCACACAAGATGGAGCAGCTCGTGTGGTGCCTGCCACCTGCCCAGGGAAGCAGGAGCACTTGACTGTTTGTGACCGTTCTTCTATCTTGTTCTTATTACAGCATCTGTGGAGTGCCACCACCTCGCAAGTGCCCGTTTTAACATGGTGAGCTGCACAAACAAAAACAAAAGATGAGACAACATTGAGAAAGCTTTGGACACTTGCCCCTCTTTTTAATTAGAAGTACATTAAATATAGCTCTATAAGAGATCCACCATGCATGAAACTAGAAGTATAATGATGCTGACTCCATAATGCAGATTTGATTTCTTTTCTAAATGTGGTAGGACCATTTCTGTCAGTAAATGCTTGGTGAAGCAGGAACAATTAGTGACTAGATTAGAATGAGCTGTTAGAACCCTCTGAAATGTAGAGGCAATACGTGGTGCCATCAAAAACATATTTATTTGCATATGATTTTTTACACATTTTTGTTCAAAATATTAATCAAATTAAGGTAAAGCCCTGGACAAGGTGCCCTGCAAAGGGGCCGAGACGAGCCCAAGTCTCAAAGTGGGTGGAGCTCGATAAAGGTCATGTTCCTCTCGGGGTGAGTGGAAGGTCAGTTAGGGAACCTCTTTTCAGGACGTGAGAATGCAGAAGGGAGGAATACACCCTCTCAGGAATTCTTCTGCACCATTTCCCTGGAAACGAACTAACTGGATGATTCTCAAAGTTGCCGCCATTTTCCCAAAAGTTCTAGCCAATCTCAGGATCCAAAAATCATTCCTTCCGATCTTGCCTCAGGGGACAACTGCCAGTAAATGGCCCCAACTGCAGCCAGAACTTGGATGGATTTATATCCAGCCTAGAAACTCAGTCTAAGAAGCTGTGCGCCTCTCCTGCCCACTTCGTTAACCCCCAGTAAGTGAACCTCGAGGGTGAGCTTTTTGGTTGATTGAAATTTTTGGACCTCACTTATCACATTATGAGAGAGTTCTGGTTTGCCTTCATCATTATTTTTTTTCAGCATTTCTTCTTCAAAATATTAACCCTACTGTGAAATGATAAAGCAAAAGTATCAACTGCTAAAAACAAAAACAGCTTAAAAAGCAAACATGTTGAAATACTATGCTTTAAGAAATTTTTAAAATGTGATTGACATAAAAGTTGACATAAAAACAGAAATTTAAATAGAAAAAGTAGGATATCTGAAGTTAATGTTATAAACATATTGCGACCCGTCATAAATGAGATCAGCACATCATGTGTTTATATTCATCTTCCCCTTGGAGATGAGGCACCACTGTGTAGTAACACTTAGTTATATCTTGTCTAGATTTTTCTTGTAGGAGAGAGAAGATAACACATATTGTCCATCTCATCCCTCCATGTAAGACCAAGAAACTCAGGTGTGACATACAGCTTTGATTTGTAATCCTCAAAAGGACTTTCAAGTAGCAAATACCACGTCCAAAATCACAAAGATTTTTCTGCCATTTTGGATACAAATGGAGATTTCCCTGTGTTAGATTCAAACATAAAGCTGTCTCTACAAAAGCTGAGAACTTGAGATCCAGACTTATATTCCTATCCTCTCATGCTCTGGAAAATATTTTCTTAGCTAAACATGATTCAGTTTGTTTTATTTCATTGAATGTTTTGTTATATTATTCAAGTCAATATACTGCTTTCTCCTGTACTTAGCCACCTTTTGAGTCAATCCAACACATCAGGCGTGGTTCTGAGTCCCGGGGATGCAACAATGAGTAAGAGGGACATAGACCCTGCTCTCAAAGGGCTCATACTCCTGTGGGGAAAACAAATAATAAATACTTAAGTAATGATCAAGTAAGACAATATTAGACTTTTAAGCTCCTTGAAAGAAATACAGTAGCGTAATGTGATTGACAGTAATTAAGCAGGGAGAGAATATATATTTTAGCAAGAGTCTCAGAGAAGACCTCTCTGAGGAGGTAACTTGAATTATGGTATGAAGGATAAGAAGGAAGCATCCATTATGAAGATATAAGAAGAGAAGAACGTTCCAAAGAGAAGGGGCAGCAAATGATGAGATGCTGGAACGGGGAAAAGCGTGGTGTGTTCTGAAGACAGCAAGATGGCCAGTGTGGCTAGAGTGTGGCTGAACAATTGAGAGGCCGAGGGAGATGTGTCAGAAATGTAGGAGGATCGTGAGGGGCTGGTATGCCACAGTGAGGAGACTGGATTTTATTCTCATCGCAAGGGAAAGCCTTTGGGTGGAAATAGTATTGCCTCATTGATGCTTTAGAAGGTTACTCACGCTAGTCTGGAGAATGGACTGAAGAAAGCAAGAGTGCAGTCAGGGAGACCAATTATGAAGAGGTTGCAGGAGTCCAGGTGATAAAAGATGAAACCTAGACTAGACCAACAGCAGCAGAGTTGGGGAGAAGTAGCAGGTTAGGGATATTTCCACGTAGAGTTGATTTGACTCACTAATGGATTGAATGCGAGCTACAAGGGAAAAGGGAATTAAGGTTACTCCTCAATTTGTCCTGAGCAATTAGAAGTTGATGGCTTAGGTAGACATGGTAGGTCTGGGAGAGTTTGGTAAAGGGAGAATTGGGTTAGACTATCTGTAGTTGTGTTTTATCTCTGCTAAGTTTGAGATCCTTATGTGACACTGGAGTGGAGATATAAATCAGGCAGCAACATTTATGAAGTAGAGCTTAGGGAAGAAATCTGGGCTGCAGATACACACAGCTGAGAGGTGATATTTAAAGCCACAGACTGAACCAAATTACCATGGAAAGGTTGCCAGTAGAGAAGAGAAGAAGAGAAAGAACAGTTCAAAACCTAGACTGGAGCGGAGGAAATAGGGAAAAAGACTGATGAGGAGCACTAAGTGAGGTAAGACAAAACGCACACGAGATGAAGGCATGGAAAACAAAAGAAGATGTTTCAAGAGGGAGGGATTAATCAGCTAAGTCACAGGCTGCCGAGAGTTTCAATAAATGAGGAGAAATAACTGTCTCAGAAATAGGACAAGGATAGTTAAAAGGACAATATGACGTAGTGGTTAAGAGCATGGACTCCAAAACCAGTTTGTTCTTGGTGCCGTGAAGTCGATTCTGACTCCAAGCGACCCTGTACACAGCAGAGCAGTACCCTGCCTGGTCTTTTTATGCCATCTTCCCTCCTTCTGGTGCTATATCAGACAATGCTCTGCTGCCATTCACGGCCAAGTTTTTTGCAAGTGTGTGGCCAGGTCCTTCTTCCTAGTCTGTCCTGGTCTAGAAGCTCTGCTGAAACCTGTCCACCATGGGTGACCCTGCTGGTGTTTGAAATAGCGGTGGCATAGCTTCCAGCATCACAGCAACATGCAGCTGCCACAGTATGACAATCAACAGACAAGTGGTATGATTCCCTGACCAGGAAAAGAACCAGGGTTATGGCAGTGAGAGCACAGAAGCTTGGGCTAGCTAAAACCACAGTAGCTGGATTTAAATACAAGCTCCTCCTAACAGCTGTATGACCTTGGGCGAGTTACCTAATATCTCTGAGTAGCAGTTTTCATGTCTAAAAGAGAGATATTAACAGCACCGTCTTCATAGGGTTGTTAGGGGATTAAATGTGTTAGCACATATAAAGTATGTGTTAAACATACTTTCTAAACACTGCCTGCCTCATAGCAGGCACCCTGTAGGTGTCAGCTATTATTATTGTTAGCATTTGCCTTTGTAAAAATCATTTTAGTGGCATGACGAAAATAAAAGCATGATTGAAATAAGTTATGTAGAGAATGGGATGTAAAACTGCAGACAATTATAAAACTTTCTTTCACAGAGTTTTGCAGTGAAGAGAAGGAAATGGAACAATAGCTAGAATGAAGCATGGGGTCAAGGGATGTTTTTTTGGGGGGGAGGAAGATTAGCCCTGAGCTAACATCTGCCACCAATCCTCCTCTTTTTGCTGAGGAAGACTGGCCCTGAGCTAACATCCGTGCCCATCTTCCTCTAGTTTATATGTGGGACGCCTGCCACAGCATGGCTTGACGAGCAGTGCATATGTCTGCACCCGGGATCCGAACAGGCGAACCCCGGGCTTCCAAAGTGGAACATGCGAACTTAACTGCTGGCCAGTGGGCCAGCCCCTCAAGGGAAGTTTTTTTAATGGATGCCATAAAAGCATGCTTACTTGCTGGAATGGTCTGGTAGAGACAGAAATTGTCAATATAGGAGAGAAAATGGGTAATTAAAACAATGTTCTTGAGGAGGAAAAAGGAATTGAGATTCAGGGCACCGGGGGTTGGCATCAGATTGCTGTGTGGACACTTAATCCATTTTAACAAGAGTGAAGGTGAGACATATAGATACAGAGGCAGGTGGGTGTGAGTGGACTAGGTGGTGAAAAGATGGGCAGTTTCTCATCTGATTTCTTCTAACTTTTCTTTGAAATGTGAGTGATGTTTGAGAATAAAAAAGAGTGAGTATATGAAGTAGATATCTCAGAAAGGGGAAAAGTAAGTTTACTGGGAAGGAGTAGTGGGAGCGTCTGCGGGGAGTTGGCTGACACCGGCTGCAAACGGCAGAGGATGGAGGTGAGGTGGGAGAAGAGGTGGGGTTACAGAGCAGGACGGGGATGAACATCTCTGCGAGGAGAGATGTTGTAGGATGCTTGGACTTCTGACGGTGATTCAGGGAAACAGAGATGTAAGCTATGACGAGATTAGTCCTGCAAGTCTTTGAGTGGAAGCCAGGTTACAGACAAGAGATTTTTAGGGCTTATTCAGATGGTGATGCCGTAAGGCACAGCGCTGAGCTGAGGCAGCTTCAGGGAGAACTTCACGGTGGCTCTGTTCTCTTCCACAGTACAAGGCAGCCAGGAGCACACAGTGAGTGTCCACTGGCCTCTCCCTTGAGAAAAGAGGCATCATTTCAGCACGAAGGCCATTTGACCATCTTTATTATAAGGAGATTTCTTCATACGTTGGAAAAGAATGGACAGGTGAAGATGCTCATCTGATTTCCCCTTCCCACTGCCAATATCAAAATTCATTTCTACTTTGCCTGACAAGAAAAATAAGAGGACAAAGTCTTGTGGTTGTCAGTAGTGCTGTTCACCAAATATTTCTGGTTCTCTCCCTTCTGGACACATGGTAGTATGTACTTCTCCACCCCATTAGATTTAGATGTGGTGATGTGGCTTGCTTTGGCCCATGAAATGAAAGCTAAAGTAATATGAGTCACTTATGAGATGAAGCAAAGGATATCAGCCTGATGGACACTTTAGGAGCTAGTGTGTATGTCACCACATTTTTCCCCGCCAGCTGGAGCAACCAATTATCTTCTTAATAGTAGAGACTACCTCCACCTGTGTCCCCAAGTGAAAAGACATGGAAAAGAGTCCCCACCAACCACGATGGACCTATGAGTGGGAAATAAACCTAAGTTGTTACAAACCTCTAAAATTTGGAGGTTGTTTTTTACTACCACACAGTAGTGCTTTCTACTGCTTCCTAGACTGTTGGGTAGGGTGTCTTTTTCCAAATGAATTAGTTGGAAGATAAGTCACGGAGTATGATATCTCAAAACCTGGACCATTCTAGCTTATTTAAGTCAATTCAGAATAAATGTGAAAAAGAAAGTCTTGTTTAGATATTTATGTAGTTCAAAAGAATATAAAGAATTATCCCACAATTGGATAATTACATTGTCTAAGTTCAGTATGTCAGCGATCTGGTGAAAAAAGTATGCTTCTTCCTTCTTTGAGGAGAAAGGAGGTGAAATGATGCCCATACGGTACAATGAAGAGAAGGATAAGGTTGGAGATGCACTGGGAAGACAGAGAAGCATGTCCCCCTTCAGAGAACATGGTGGTAAATGTTAAGAGTTAAATAACAAAGGTGCCCTGGAAGAGCAAGCCTGGTAGACACAAGCCTCTTCTGCACCCAGCTTTCTCTTCATCGCCTATGAATAAAATGCACAGACATCAGGTTGAGTTTCCTGGTGAGAAAGGGATTTTTATGAAAAATCCTGCTCAGTCTTTGTTCGTTTCATTAAAACTGAAGTTGTAAAGCTTTTTGTGGGAGAATGAGAGAGGAATAATTAAATTTTTTAAAACAGGGTAGATGATAGGTAGGTAAGTGGATGGATGGATAGGTAACAGAGTTTGAAGGCAGGGGTAGCAGGAATATCGACTGTTCAGTAATTTTTTTATATGTTAGTAAATATGCCAAGTGAAGTGAGCTATACCTCAAAACAGGGAAACAAATCTTCTAGAAGAATTTAGTTCACTCAGGCATGGCATATGTATACATATGTAAACTTTTCTTACTTGTCTGCTGTGTATCTCAACTTCCTATGATAACCAAATTCTTATAGACAAAGACTGATTTTTCACGTCAACTGCTCAGTATGAGGTATGTGTTAATAAATGGTAAACAAGCAATTTAAGGAGGTAAAACAAATTCCTGTAGTTTTCCTTTAAAAGGTTAATGAGACTAGAAAATGCAAGCAGTTACTAGAATTCTCTTCACAGATTCAGACAGAGCTCATGATAAACTAACCTAATCACATATTAGGCCTTTCAAAATTAACAAAATAGGCCTCACAGACAATCAGTTATCATCATACTGAAATGATTCAAGATCAACTGGAGAAGATTTAAATGAAAAAAGAACAAATAAACAATTTTCTTCATGACACAATTCTCCAATTACATGCACACACAAAAAATACCTTTGTGCTATTCAGCTATTTTTTCCCTCCCTGGATGTGATGCATAAACACAAAGCGTTGTCTCCTACATTTTGTGAGATGACACTGGAGGCACAGAAGTTTAATTCTTATGAAAACAGGGATATCAAAGCCCACCCAACTCTGATTGTTGAGTTCCAAGCTTATTACCCTGGTTTTAACAATAGGATCATTGCCCTATAATGCCCCAGAAACATGGCCTTAAGAGATTGCCACTTAAATCATATCTTAAGATTCCCAAACGCTTTGTAAAGCTATTATGACTGGTATATTCCGGCATGAAGTCCTGTAAGGCATTTTAGCAAAACGTTTGTTTCCAACTCCTTTTTTAACTACTGAAAGGAATTTCTTCATAGCAAGGGAAAATTAAATAGCATTTAATGCATAGATTTGTATACATACATAGATTTTTAAAAATTTTATATATATAGAAATACACACATATAATTATATATAATATAGATATACATATATTTTTATACATATGTTCACATGGTCACATTTTATTCATCACCTGTGAATCAAGTATGAATATATAGGTATGAAAAATGGGTTCACAGAATAATATTTATGCAAATCACTCACTTTGAGTAGTGGTTGCTGACCTTAGGTTAATAAGAGCACAAAGCTATGCATATCACATTCTATATGTGAAAACTCTGGAAAAACTTTATATAATAAAAGTAATTGCTAAAATTTATTAATATTCACGGTACACCAAGCATTATTCCATTTTATCATCACAGCAACCACCGAAGAGGAAACTATAATTATCCCCAATTTGTGGATGAAGAAACTGAGCCAGAGAAACAATAAGTGATTTGCATAAGGTAAACTAGCTGGTAAAAGACAAAATCAGAGCTGAGAATCCAGGCTGTTTGCTTCCAGAAACCATGATCTTAAACACTATCCCATAGGCCTCTTCTGTGCCGCTCCAAACACATGCAACAGACAACAATTCCAGGCGATGCAGAGGAACGCAGGAAGTACATCACTGTCCCCACATGCCATGCCTGGCAGCCTCAAAAGCACAGGAGCTTTGGAGCTGAAATACCTCAGTCCGTGCCCAGCTTGAACTACTCTATGCTTGAGGGAACCCTTGAGTGAGTCCATTCCCCTTTCAAAACATTAGCCTGTTCATCTCTAAAACGGCCCATGGAGTCCTTACAAAGACTGGATGAGATAATGTATGTGAAACTGCTTTGAAATTGTATAGCATTACTTAAATGTTAATTTTCTTTATTTTAACTCTTAATATCGAAATGAAGCAACACATATATATAAACTACACAAATGTGGCTGTTAAGGAAAGTTATCCACATTTTACAAAAGTTCTAATTTCATATTTCAAAAAATCTATATATATACTTAAATGTGTTGACATGAGATGCATGTAAAAAAAATTAATCTGACGCTTAAGCTACAGAAGAGAGTAAATTTAGCATCAAGTTGTGAATTTGTTCCTACTTGGTTTCCTCTCCATTAGACTTCAGTTCTTATTTGTATTCTGATTTGTCTCATTGATTCTGAAATTCTGTTTGTCTCCATACACTCCCATTTAATAGTTTTCCCCAGCTTGACTAGCTCCCCAGAGAGTCTGCATTACACCTTCTAAGCAGAAAGAAAGCATCACCTCCATGCACCAACAGGCATCTGAAATGCAAGCTAGATTCAGGTTGCTGTAAATCACTTTGAGTGTAAAAAATGTGCTGAAACAAAAACTTTTGGAGACAGCTAATTTCTCACTTTAATTCATTAGAATAAGAAAATAGGGCACATTTTTAGACTTTTATGCTGAAGCAATCTAATTAAAGAAATGGTCGTTTAAATAGCTCAATGAAACTTCAAAAGTTCACATAATTTATGAAGTCAGGATGATCAGGGAGGAAATAACCAAGTGCCAATGACATTTTTACAAAGCCTGTGTTCTAAAACTGTTCCATTTTTACAGGGAAAAAATAAACTTATTGGGGAAAACCAGATCACCACTAAAGGATAATAAATCTAATCACAGTACAGTGTCTATTAACAAAGCAAACTCTGAACCAGAGGATGTCCTCCAGTCTGGTTTAAGAGAAAGACGCATAACACAAGAAGATTCACTCTTGGAAGAATTTTAGATTCACTGCCCCTCAGTTCAAGCATGAGCATCCCCTACCTCCGTATTTTCAGTGAGAACTGATGTTGAGGGAGGTGACCTCAAGGAATAGTGGTCTCTTTATACTGTCCAGCAACTTCTGCTTCTGAGGTTTGCTCTGAAAAATAGGAACTAGACCAATCGAATCCATCTCTCTGGAAATTTGAACTAAAAGTCACAGAGCTGCCACATGGAAAGAGGCACTTAAGCCAAAGGTCATCTGGCATGAGGAGCCAGGTGACCCATGGAGACATCTGTGCAT
The DNA here is from genome assembly GCF_021613505.1 of Equus quagga. NCBI lineage: Eukaryota > Metazoa > Chordata > Mammalia > Perissodactyla > Equidae > Equus > Equus quagga. The sequence continues at coordinate 7,745,055 of NC_060267.1, read as the reverse complement.
GCCTCACAGTGATGAGAGACGAGGACTCAGAGGAGGAAGACAGGAGAGGGAACTAAGCACAGGCGTGGAGAGCTAAGAGCTGGGAGAGTAGGTAGCCCCACGATTTGCCCTCTGAGGTCCTCCTGAAATTCTTCCTCAATTCCCGAAATATTTTACAAAAACGGTTTCAAGGAGCCCCCTTTTTTCCTAAGGTAACTTAAGGATGTCTCTGTTCTTTGACCCCAAAATGTGCTGACTAGCATATTTCTCTTTTTAAAACTAAAATTATAATTAACTAAAGCTAATTGTCAGCCAGAAGTACTCTCTACACCCACTTTTAAGAGCAAGAGACAAGTTCCCACCTTCAAGGTGGGATCCAGGAAGTTCACAATGCAACAGTCACGCTGTCTACATTTACCTCAGAGTGAAAACTGACATTTCAAACGACGACCCTAACCCCACCACAAATTACTAAGAAGGGAAAATAGTCCATTATATTTCTTTAATGTTTCTAATGGCAAAGGTTTAAAAGCAGATTTCCTGCTTATTCCAAAATTACACAAAAAATGTGAAGAATCAGAACATCCCCAATTCCTGTACACTGTAAGAGTTGTGCTGTTCTTTTATGATTAATGATATTCGTCTAAGTGTTCCTAGGTTGGAGGGCAGTGCAGCCCAAGCGCTTCTTGAGGAAAACGACACAATGAGCAGAAAGAGCAGTGAAAAGAAAGGTGGACTATTTGGGGTCTCGTGCACAGTTCTCTGTCCCTGAAGAAGCAATGTTGAGGAAGTTATTTAGGTCTTTGTGTGTCTTTCCTCATCTGCAAATTGAAGAAATCAGGCTAGTTTTAGAGTTAAAGGTTCCTTTCAATTCTAAAACTCTATGAGTTTATGAAATGATTAGGTTTCATTATAATGGGTACGATATATTAGAGTGATCAGAAAATGAATGTCGAGATAAAACAGATTTTTTAAATTGCTTCAGACTAACGTAAATTAACTTCATTAAGTCACTGAACTTAATGAGAACCTGAGAAGGGAGTTTATGACATTCATATTTTGGATATGTTTCTTATCTGTATAAAGTCACAAATCTTAGCTACACAGTATAATATTCACTGTAAAGTCAAGGTCATCCTCATATTGCTTTATGTACAAAACAGTTTGATTACTCTGGATTCCACGAGCGCAATCAAGTCTAAAAGGTGTTATAGCACAGTGATTTGGGTGAGGATTGGTCTAGGTTCAAATCCCAGCTTTAAAAAAGAGTGCCTAAAAAATTTTTTTTCAAATTTTAAAAAAGGAGAGCCCACCTGTTCATGAAGCTTGCCTTTTCTTTCCTCCTGGGCACACAACTAGACTACATTTTCCTCTTTGTGTGTGACACATGGAACGTGGGCAGAAGTGAGGTACACTTCTTCAAGGCCAGGGCTATAAAAACTTCCCACTCTATCAGACATTCTCTCTCTTCCCCTTTCAGATAGATGTCAGTGCCAAAGGTCACCTTGAAGAGCCGCCATCAGCCTGGGTCCCTGAATGACGGCATATAGGAGAGATCCACTTCCTGACACTAACTGGTTTCATGTGCACAAGAAATAAACTTAGGCTATGTTAAGTCAATGAGGTATATTAGAAGCATATCTGTTACAATAGCAAATATTAACTAATATGTAATAATATTCCTATTAATGGACCTAGGAAGGAGTTGGGTAGGGTCCAAGTGCTTCTTAAGGGAAAGTACACGGTGAGTAAAAAGAGAAGTGATAATGTCTGAATGTGTTCCTCCAAAATTCATATGTTGAAAACCTAATGCCCAAGATGATGGTACTAAGAGGTAGGACCTTTAGAAGGTGATCAGCCTGCGTGCTCTTATGAAAGAGGTCCCTAAGCGCTGGTTCATCCCTTCCACGACATGAGGACACAACTTCAAGTCTGCAACCCAGAGACCGTGCTGGCGCCTTGATCTTGGACTTCCAGCCTCCAGAACTGTGAGCAATAAATTTCTGTAGTTTATAGGCCACCTAGTCTCTGGCATTTTGTTATAGCAGCCCAAATGGACTAAGACACACAGAGAACAAAAAGATGTGATTTGAAAAGATTATTTTACCTCTCTATGCTTCAGCTACTCATCTGCAAAATGAGAATTATAATATCATCTACCATAAAGGGATGTAATGAGGATCAATTGAGTCAACACTCATAACGATGCTTATAGTTGATAAAGAGTAAATGTTAGCTATAATTATTATGGAGCCTAAGAAGACCTTACTTCGACCCTTGAATCTATTTATATAATGCAGATATCTAAGAGAGAATCATTGATTTTTAGAAACTTAAAGAACAATAGAGATAAAGTCCTGCCTTCCCATTTTACAAAAAGGAAATTGACGGTTAGAAATCATCAAGAATATTCACTAGTTCAAGATTACAGAGCTAGAGAGTGGAAGATTCATAATTAGAAAGCTTTCTTAATTTCCAGTTCAATGTCACTTCTATTACCTACTCCTCCCCATCTCTTTGCTCACCAGATTCCTCTCATTTTACCACCTGTACACTTTCTTAATTTCCCTTCCTCAACTACAACTTTACTTCTACTCACTTAGCTTAGGCATCCTTAGTATCTTTTCCCTGCATAACCTTGAGGGGCCCCTGACTGATCTCCCTATTTGCTAGCTTGTTCTTTTGCACACACATAAATACACACATTCTACCATGGTGTATCTTTCTAAAATTAAGTCCAGGGTACAAAACCATTCTTGGCTTTTCCTTTTTCACAGGGTTAGTGCAAACTCTTGGGCATAGCATAAGCATCCTTCCATCAGCTTATCCCTAACTTTTCCAGCTTCATTTTCCTTGGCACTGTTGTTGTACCCTACACTGAAGTCATATAAACTATTTTTAGAACCTTATTACATCTTTGCTCAGGCCACCTCTCACTCTTTCTTGAATGTTTACTCCATTTTTTACTCCCAGGGAATACCTACCCCATCTTTCAAGTTCAGAACATCACAACATTTACTCTATGAAGCTGTTAACACCTCAGGTAGAGTGGACGACATCCTCCCCTGATTAACATTTTCTTACTTATTCTGCAACACCTCTAGCAGTTTTCTATATTTACTTTTTATATCTCTGTTTTCCTCTACTAAATTGTGAGGCCCAAATTCAAGATTATTCATCTATGAATCTGCAGCTTGAGGCAGTTTGAGATCCATAATAGAAAAATCAATATGCTTGATGAATAAATGAATAAAGAAATGGTTTACTACAAGAGTCTTCAAAAGAGAAAAGAAACTGGTAAATTTAATCATTTTTCAAGTCCCCAGGCTTACGTGAATTTATTAGAAATTATAAAAACATGTGACCTTGGTATTTTGTGGGTGGGTATGTGTGCTTCATTTTTTCTATTGGAGAGCCAGGTAGGGTTTCAGGAAGAGAGGTACCCTCAATGAATCCTGGATTGGGAGTTCAGAAGCCCTAGGGTCTATTTCTAGCACTACTATAAACTATTTAATCTTTGCTAAATCAGTTAATCCCTCTAAGTCAAAATTTATCATCTGTAAAATAAGGAAGCTGGCCATATATGATAGTAGAATATTTAATAAAATGTAGTAAAGAAAAAAACATGATGTTAGCTAAAAGTATTTCAACCACTAACATTTGTACATAAAGAAGAAACTTCCAACATAATCTTTGAAAGCCTGTTCATCAGAGAAGCAGTGTGACATTGTACTCTGACCCAGGAGATCTTGATTTTGGTCCCAAATAGATTAGAAGAATTCTTTGAAAAATCACTTTACTCATTTGGATTTCAGTTTCCTCAACCACAAAATGAAAAGGATCTCTAAGTTTCTTTTCCTCTCTAAAAAATGTATTATATGGTATGCTATGTACAAACCTAGATGGATGGAAGAACTAAACATTTCATTTTAGGAAATGATTATCCCCTGAGAGAAGGACAAACTTCTATTTCCCATACTAATTTTGCAGGTTCATAATGCTGTACCCTTCTGAATACTAAGAGGTTTTCTATATCTGGGATATTCTTTGAAGCCAGCAAGACACCTACAAACAGAAGAAATCAGTGTTATTCAAGGATGAACAAAATCTTTGCCTTCCAACAAAATCTTTTCTCACACATGGAAGGTTTGCTTCGTTCCCAGTGATTACCATGAAAAGCCAACTTAGGTTATCTTTCCCCTACACTATCTCAACATGGAACATCCACGTTCTGAGTGTCAGTCTAGATCAAAAGGATATAAATCCTAAGTCAAATTATGAAGGAAGACTGGATGAGGCTTTTTTAGTTTTTAGAAGAAAGATGCTGGTAGCTCTTTGAGAGATTATATTCTGTACGACCCATTCACTGGGTAAGGATTGTACACTGTCACATCAATTAAGCTTTTTTGTTGTTGATAGTTTCTGAAAATGTCCTCATAAAAAATGACTTCAGAATTCATTTATGATGTGAAATTCAAATTAGAATAGAGAAGTAGCAAAATGTAGTAGAAGGATCATTGGTTGGTGAGTCAGAAAATCAGTGCCCTCATTTGCACTCCACCACTAACTAACCGTAAGATCTCTGCCAACTCATTCACACACTGAAGATTCAGCCATCACTGATTAATGCCAGGCGTTGTGCTATCTCCTGAGAATACAAACCCAAAGGGAAAACCTTTCCTGCTTTCAAGGAGCTTAGAAGGCAGTAGAAAGAGAGAGCCATGTACACAAAAAGTAAAATAAAGTGATAAAGGGGCCATGATGCAAATAGCCACAGAATGTACTGAGATAAAAAAGTCGACTCCACCCAGTGAGGGCCAAGTGTGAGAAGGGAGATCAGGAAATAATTCGTAAAGATGATGCTTAATCTGAATTTTGCAAGATGTCTGAAAGCTTGCCATGTCAAATCAGCAACAGGGACCTCACTTAGTTTCCTGATCTGGACTAGATGATGTCTAAGCTCCTTCTGGTTTTAAATTCCTATAATTTTATGTACATCTTTAATAACAATATAGAAAGGTATGTATTTCTGTTTTGTTTATATATTTGTATATTTAACCATAGTGCATATCCTATCCAAAACCCTACATTGAAATATTTCTAACATAAAACTTTCTAAAACACTTATCTTGCTTCTTGAAACAGTATCTCCTAAACATTTAACCTTTCCATATTAATCTTGACCATGATTATAAGCATCCAGTCCTCGAGTGTGTTGGAAGTGTAGCTTTATACAGATGCGGAAAAACACAAGACCTAGTGTGAAATGCAGCAGTTAAGTGGATACTGACCAAGTGGCACCCCAGGAATTTATTTTCTTGAAAAAGTCCCTGGCGTTAGTTTGTTCTTTTGGTAATTTGCCTTTTCTCCTGCAAGTGAAGTGAGCATGTAAAGTAACATGCCCTCCTGGGCAGGATAAAGTGGACACCATCCTGCAAAACTAATTAATCAATCAAAGGCTAAAATAGCCTTCTGGTGGGAGACAGCAGAGCATCTGGTGGTTTCAAGGGGAAATCAGACAGATGCTGGCTTTTACACAGCTGTTACCAGCTGTGACGTTGAGGAAGTTACCCTCAAGCTGCAGTTTCCTCATCTGCAAAAAAAGAATAATAAACCTACTTCATCATATTGTTGGGAAGATTAAAGAGAAAGCAGGTGAAGCTCCTGGCACCGTGTCCAGCATGTAGACAGCGCTCACTGATTATTGGCTATTATTATTATCATCATTATTACAAGTCCAGGGTTTTGTAATCCTATTCTCCTTGTGAGAACCCTCTTGAGGATGAGAGGTATGACAGGTGGCAATAGTTTCCAGTGAAACTAACTTATGGATCTAGTCCTCAGCAAGCTACCTTCTTATCTAAGAGTCAGTAGGTAACATAAATAGCTGCATAGTTGTCAAGAACGCAAATTCTAGAGCCAGGCTACTTGAATTCAAATTTCAGCTCCAAGTGCTGCATGACCTTTGACAAGTTGCTTAACCTCTCTACGTCTCAGTTTCCTCATCTGTGGTAAGAAGAAAAGTTATAGTATTTGCCTCATAGCATTGTTGTAAGGATTTAATTAATATTCATAAAGCACTTGCAACAGTGTCTGGCCAGAGTAAGTATGCTGTAAATGTTTCTATTAAAAGAAATAACACGTTGCTTAACACTTTTGGAGAAGCAGGAGGCAGTGTCATCAATGGCAAGTGAGGGGGAAGGTGGGGTTGGTGGTAACGGCATTCTAATAAAGCCCTCCTGAGGAAAAGGACAACCGAGAGCTCATTCTCCAGGGTCAGATAGACTCGAATTAGAAAGCTAACCTATTGTGCATGACCTTGCTCAAGTTATTTCACTCCAAAGTCTCAAGTGGCTCAGTCATAAAGTGGGAATAGCAGTATCCACCTCATAAAACTGTTGTGAGGATGAAATGGAATCCGGAATGTAAAGTGGTTGATTACCCCTATCTTTGGGGGACTCTTTTAAGAGCTTAACCTAAGGGTTAACTGAATTCAAAGTCCACAGCTTGACCACTGCCCTGCACTGTCTCTTTAGCCCAAGGGACAAGGCAGATGCTCAGAAAAACTGTCAAACTGTTCTGCCACCAAAGCCCACTCTGGAACCTTATTTCCTCATCAATCATATCCATCCCGCAGTTCAATGCTGAACGGGCCTCGCCCCTAGGACTCTTAGTGAGGGTCCTAAAGGTTCCCTTGAACATTTACTGATGGACACTCGCCACCATCCTGACTTCGCCTTTCAGATCCAACATGGTACCTCCTCTCACTCTAGCTCTCATTCTTATTTACTCTTCCTCTCATGCATGACTTCAATCATTCATTCATTTAATATTTATTAAACACCTGTGGTATGCTAAACACAGAGAAGCAGAAGTCCCTGCCTTCGCAGAGAAGACAAACATTGAACAAACTACGACATAGCTGGCAGGCAGTAATGGGGACTGATTCAGGACTCAGGCTAGATAGTTAGACCAGCCCAGTCCTCTTGCTTGTAAGCTGTGTCTGGAATTAATTATATAATTGCTCTAAGCTTCAATTTCTGCTTTTGGGAACCGTGAACATTAATGTCCACTTGTAACGAGAAGAATAACCCTTTCTCCATCACCATCTACCTGCCTCTGGGATTTTCTCTAGACCAAGAAAGGAAAATAAATCGTTTTACCAGTTACCCTTTGCTTACAGAAACTAGTGGGAGAGCATAACTTGCTTTAAAATGTGATCTGCTACAAAGGAAAAAGAAAAGTTATATTTTCAAAGCTTTGGCTGATCTTTCTGTAAATAAAATGTCATCATCCTATCTCTGTTTTTTGCAAACACAAGGTAGGTGGCCCCACTGGGGAATGAACCGTGCTTAGCATTACAACATAAAATTCTGTGTTCACGATGGGCAGATATCTTTGCATATTATGTTGCATTTAAGGCAATGTTTTTCTTCTTAAATTATGCTTCAAAGGCAGTCAGTCTGAGAACTACACTTTTTCTTTGGCAGTAGTAGTGTGTGTGTGTGTGTGTGTGTGTGTGTGTGCGCACGCGCATGTGAGAGAGAGAGAAAGAGAGAGAGAAAATAAGAGAAGAAGAAAGGATAAGAATATGAGAGAAAGAGAGAGAGAGAGAGAGAAAGAATGGAAGAGTTTAATTTGATAATTAACATCTGAAAGCTAGATGGCCCAAGGAGGTGCACCTTCAGGACACACTGGTAGAAGACCCTCAGAAGAGATCAAAACTTGGAGTAACAAAGCTCAAGTGACTGTATAATTTGTTATCCAAATCAGGACCCATTCGAGAGTAAAATGGTTTGCTCTTAAGGATTATGCTGGAATAACAGGGGTTAACTGTTCTGGATGCAAACTGGAGCATATAATCACCACCAATGCTCACCCCGAACTGTTCTGCTAAAGCCTGCCCTTACTAACTACGGTCTTATTTTAGGCTAAATGCCCAGGCTTTTGAAAATGTGCTGCTATAAATTATGTCCTATGAACTCTTCTGGTAGGGTTGAGGGGAAACTAAAATCCTAGGAGAAATTAAAATCAATTGGTAGGAAGCAGATTTTCCTTTGGGGGGGAATAGAGATTTTGCACTCTGAAAAATCAGTGACATTCTCTTTCTCTGAAAAGCCTAGAGAGTATATGCTGGGCTGGAGGCTTGCCCAGGTACTATCCAGTGGTTCCTCTTGCTCTCAGAGAGCAAAGCTGCTGCAACAATGGCGTCTTTGTATCGGATCTGTTCTTTCCCTTTGTTTTGTGACTATAAATATTAATCCTCAATGCGATAACACCTCTATTAATGAAAATAATACAGCCCAAACTAGATTAATTTTAGGCAAAATCCTATAACCAGAGATATAAATAATATTGTGCTTAGAGGTGTGTTTGTGGACATCAGATAGAGAGTTACAATGTGAAAAATCATTAAATGTAAATGAAAACAATGTCAAATATCCCAGAACATAGCGTATGTGATTCCAAGCCACAGGGCATATGGAAGAGATGGCAAAGATGAGATTAAATCAAGAAGAGGGCTCGCAGGTATTGAGAAAGGATAAACCCCAACAGGCACACCTGGATGAGGACAGGATGTGTGTCACAGATGGGAGGAGCTAGTAATCAGGGACATCAGGTCAACTTCAACCAAATTCAGTAAGAACCAGAAACCTTCAACGTTCTTCAACGAACTGCTGAGCTTGGAGGTGGGATTAGAAAAGGGAAGAGTGTGAAAAGTGTATGGGCAAGAGGGCCATAACGTTCTCCTCAGAGTGAGGAAACTTGAGACAGGTGTTTTCCAGACTGTAGGCCCCTGACTTCCTTTTTGTAGAGTATTTACTTTAGAAAATGTGCCATTGTAAGTTCTTTCTCTGCCCCTTTGGGATGTAATCTTCTTTCAGGCTCTCACCAGTTTTACAACCCAGGAATGTCTTCCTCAAGGACCCTGAAGCCATCCCTTTGAAATGTCATCCTCAAGGAGAATGGAGCCTCTGCCTCCCAGTCTCTGAAAGGTAGGAGTCTAACTTTGATATGCACCAATTAGCACAGACGGCCTAGTCACACTGACCAATTGCCCCCAGTGTCCTCCAGGACTTTTCCACCAACTCACCCATTGTTTAAAATTCCTCCTGCCTTTTATTTCAGTGAAGTTGAGTTTAATCTCTCTCCCCTTTTACAGTAGTCTCAAATAAAATCTTCCTTGCCATTTTTAGCAAGTGTCTAGTACAATTTTTCTTTTATAGGGGCTGACTGTAGGGTACGTAGGAGAGGAAGAAATTTTCTTTTACCCATCAAGGTTCTTCTGGCTTGTCTAAGAATTAAACTGACATGATACAGATTAACAGGAGAAAAACAACCAATTTAAAGGATCCATCATCTGGCCATTGATGAGTAGGATCTTAATAGTGACTCAAAACCATAAGCCTTTCATGGCTTAACCATGGACATAAGAGGCATCCCCAAAGGAGAGTGCAAAAGAAACAGCCCTCACAAGATCCAGAAGGTTAATTCCCAAAAATAGTCTAAGAAAGTAAAGGCCTTTGTTGCATAGGCAGTAAGGATGGTGTAGTGAAAATCATTTCTCTGGTCTCCCACAGGAACTTGGATGCTACTGGAATGAACAAAGCAACAAAGGTTAAGAAGACAAGGGACCCTTATGGACAGGGAGACCTTATGAGAAATTCCCCTGAGATCTGACAGCGCCAGAGAACGAGAGTGCATCTCAGAACCCCCTTTGGCCACGAGGATGCATGCCAGTACATGCATCCTCCAGCTGGCAGAGACCAGAGAGAATATTCTCACTGGTCATAAAGCCAAGCCCTCAAGACATAAAATTAAGACAAATGACACAACAGCCAGAGACAAAGAAAACAGTCACCCTCTCTGGGAGGAAAAGAGTCAATAAAGTCAAGAGCACTCTACCAAATTTACTAGAGGCACTGAGTCCAAGAAACTAATTCCACAAATATTTTCTCCTGCTAATCTAAATTTTGAAAAGGAAAAAGCTCACCACTCTTGCTTCTGTTGGACGCTGCAGGCAGAGATCCAGGAGAATGATATGGTAAGAACATTTACCTCTTCCTGGCTCATGTCAGAGGTCCAAGATCTTTTAAGCTGCGGTAGCCCCAGAGTGAGCAGCACCCAGCTAGTTAAATTTGTCTCACCAGAGTCACCAGCTGTAGGGGAGGAAGACATTTTCCTCTACCCTTCTAGGATCTTCTGGCTGGTCTAAAAATTAAATTGACATGAGACAGATTAATAGGAGAAAAGCAAATAAAGTTTAAGAACATGTGAGAAACTCAGGAAAACTTAGTACCTCACCAAAATAGCTGAAGCCATCACCTTAAACATCATCCTCAGCTAAAGACAAAGGAGGATGCTGGTTGTAGGGAGAGTCAGGGACTTCAAAGGGAGGGAAGGCAACTCACATGTAGGTGAAAAGGGGAAAATGTTTGGAAAATAAGCGTTTGGCCACACAGAAACAGAAGAACACAGAGGGAAGCCCAATGAACAGGCTTTTCTAGGTTCCCCCCCCATCTACCACCTAGTTCATGGGATGCTAAGGTGATGGCTCGCTTCCTGAGACAGGTTTTTTTAATCTGAAATCTTTCAGGCAGTTAAGAGGGAAGTAACAAAAAACAACTTTCTGAGTCTTTTGTTTCTTAAAAATAATCAGCCTAAAATAAGCCTCTTGTTAAAGAGACACATTTTGGGGTGGCAAATTTTGTTCCCCTTGAAGCATCTGCTTGGATAGCTGAAAACATCATAAAGTCTAAATTAAATTTGCTTGACTAGGGGAACTGTGATTTCAGAAGCTCCAAAGGGCCTCCTCCTACCTCACTCTCCAAAAACAATCTCCTCACCAGCTTGCAGACGAAGCAAAGCCTTCCAAACAAGGACTAAGCCTCTCCTACAATCAGAGACAAAGGGCTGGTTGAGGTAATGCTTCGGTGTGAAGGCACTTCAGAGTGGTGTGTAATCAGTCAATCAATAGGTATAAATAGGTGGAAATGGGCCCTTTTAAGATCCTTTCCTGTTTGGATTGAGGAGCAGGAAGCATGAGAAGAAGAGAAGGACAAGGAGGGGGGATGCAGAGGAGGAAAAAAGGCAGAAAAACGAGGGGAAAGACAAATTTCACAGGATTTATAGCTTTGCCTAGAGTCTGCTTCATCTACCTCCAACTGGGCTAAGATAAAAAGAAGTTGGGGACTGAGGTATTTTTGTCATGCAGCTGCAAACACAGGCAGCCGCACTCGGCTTGATTAACAACGCGTTCAGGGTTTGTTTTATTAAACACTCTGACTTCTTGTAAAGTAGCTTAGAGTTTAGAACATCACCAGACTTGAAATCTGACGTTCTTTCTATGGCATGCATCAAATTAGTGTGTGTGTGTGTGTGTGTGAGTGATTGTGTACCATAGTCTCAAGCAAAGCAAAAATTACCAATCCTCTCCACTACAGATATTGCTGTTTTGGAAAACAAAAACCCTCAGCAATAAGGATGTCAGAAATAAACCATAAATAAATATCTTAAAGTAGTTAATGAATGTTATAGGAAAAATGGAATAATTATATATTGCTACAAAAAATCAATAGATTTTACTAAATAACCTACAATCAACAAAGTAATTGAGCTAAAATAACAGTAATTACAATGAAAAATCAAGAAGAGCAGCAATTTTTACTTTTGCTTAGGGATAGTTGCTAAGAAAAGAGGTAAAACTACGGGGCAGTCCCGGTGGCGCAGCGGTTAAGCGCGCATGTTCCGTTTCTCGGTGGCCTGGGTTTCGCCGGTTTGGATCCCGGGTGCAGACATGGCACCGCTTAGCATGCCATGCTGTGGTAGGCGTCCCACATATAAAGTGGAGGAAGATGGGCATGGATGTTAGCTCAGGGCCAGCCTTCCTCAGCAAAAAGAGGAGGATTGGCAGCAGTTAGCTCAGGGCTAATCTTCCTCACAAAAAGAAAAAAAAACAAGAGGTTAAACTGGAAATTTATGAGATTTCATGCCATTCACCAACCAATAAAGTTCATGAAACTCTTCGATATGTTTGGATTCTTTTCTTGTGCCTCCTCAACTGGGGTCTCCTTAGGAAACAGTGCAGTTTGGGGCCAGGAGGGATTGTGTGTTATACACGGTGGCATAAATGACTGCTAAAAAAGGCATACATTTCCATGTGAACATTTAAACCGAAAGGTATAAGGTTAAATTCTAGGCCTAAAAAAGTAAGCTTGCAAAGATTTTTTCCATTCTTTTGTTAGTTAATCAAGTTTCAAGGTCCTCTGTAATTCAGAGACTGTTTAGAAGAGGTTTTAACTAAAGTTGACATCATATGTAGTGCAGTATTTATGAGCTTAGGTGAAGCAAATCTATTTCCTATTTATTTAAGATATTTAACAAAGACTTGAGACCTATTTCCCCTAGGAACATTGCAAAGAGCTTTTTTGTTTCCCGGTAATGAAGAGCAGAGCTGATATTAATAATTTTTTTCCAGGAGGTTTCAGAATTTAATCTTAAAGCTTGAGGAAAACATTTATTCCTGGATAATTTATGCTAAAATACTTTACATATTTAGATTTCAATGTACTTCTGCATCAAAGAGTCAATAAGTTGTTTGAAAACTCCTTACATAAAACACTGTTAACAGATCATTGAGTACCTGATGGACAGCCCCAGGCAAGGAAATTTGAAGTGCTTGGAGCCCACAGAAGATCAATCAGAAATATGAAAACAAAGCTATAAAGGGATATTGGAAGGAATTCAGAAATTAGTATTCATTGTACATAGAATTGTTGTATAAGACCTCCCTATTTTGGTAAAGATAAGTTCATGTGAATAGGCTTTGATTTCACATGTCTAATTACACACGATAGAATCCAGTTTATTTCTGACAATAAAATTAAGAGCTTGTGAGAGTTCCCCTCTTGTCCCACTAAGTGTACTTAGGCAGCTATCAAACTCTATTCTAAGAATTGCCTTCTTCCACTAAGAAAGGGATTTCTTGAACTCGGCACAGAGTAGATGTTCAATAAACATTTATTAAATTGAAATGAAGGAACACTAAAGATGTGACAGACAGGAAGCTAATAAAGTATTCTTCACTTCATATCCCAGACATGATATTACTTACTTCATGAATAGAAAATTACTTCAGAAGAGGGAAGTGGGCGAGAGGAGCTGCTCTTTAGACTAGTAAAGCAAGGCGTGGTTAGGATTTTAAATTATTTTAAATTGAACTTGTTGGGATTCATAAGTCCCAAGACAAAAATCACGACCCCACTAAAAACTGCACAATTCAGCACCCTATATTTACATTTTTTAAAGAAAATTTAACGTCATTAAGAGGGAAAGAAGCACGTCCTTTAAATATTTATGTAGCTTAATGTTCCATTTCAAGGTTTTCACTAATAGCTCATTTAGTGAGAGGAGATTAATATATTGGCATCTTTACTTAAGTAACCCAAGATAATCAACTTTAGATCATGTATAAGTGGAAGATTAAATGGAAATCAGAGGCGTTAGAATAGCACAGCTACTTTGTGCAAACAGCATGTCCTATACTTTTGTCACCAAGGTTGGGGTGGTCATGCTTTCTCCTGTGAGACTTCTCTGGAAAAAGGAGGGAAAGTCAGAGAGGAGAGATTATAATCTAATTATTATGGATAGTTTGGAAATAAGCCCACCCTATACAGAAAGATAGGAAAGTGGAGAGGGAAAGGGTGTTGAGTAAGAGAACTGGAAGACTCTCTTAGTCTATTTGGGCTGCTATACAAAAATATGATGCACTGAGTGGCTTAAACAACAAACGTTTATTTCTCACAGCCATGGAGGAGGCTGGGAAGTCCAAGATGAAGGCACTGGCAGATCCTGTGTTTGGTGAGAGCTGCTTTCTGGCTTGTAGACAGCTGCCTTCTCACCGTATCCTCACCCGGCTGGGAGACAGAGGTCCTCTCTTTCCCATCTCTTTTAATAAGAGCAGTAATTCCATTCATCGGGGCCCCACCCTCCTGACCTAATTTCCTCCCAAATGCCTCATCTCCAAATGCCATCACATTGGGGTCTAGGAGCTGCCATATGTGAATTTGGGGGAGCAGGGAGGACACAAGCATTCAGTCCATAGCAAGGACTGCCTCCCACTTGAAATCGTTTGAGGTTTGGGCAACTGAGGAGGGTCTGAGAAGTTGTTTTTCTTTCTAAAAGCATTGTCCAGTAGCTGGGATCAGCATAGCAAAGAACTGCCAAGCACGTCAAGAGAAGTGACATGAAAGAAGTGCCCTCAGAAAGGTGTGAGACACGATTCATCCCTGGTCCTCAGAGTGGCTCAGAGCAGAAGTGAGAACAACTCTCCTGCTTCAGGGCTTTAGAGTTGAGTGTCTTCATTCCCCTCCACTGGTACAATATTATCTCCCTGAAAGGGGTTCTAATCCGCAGTTTGGGAAAAGAGACTTTGGAGAGAGAATTTTTCACAGCCCAGTATAGGGGGAGAGAATATTTTAGAGATAAATTTGGAGTGTTCAAGAATTTTTTTTTTTTTTATCAAAAGACAACAAAGTTAGATGGGAGTTCATCACTAATTCTAATTAAATGAAATGGAAAGTTCAACATGTTTTGTAATATCTCCCTCCAATTTTTCAAAAAATTATATTGCAAATTTACATCACAAATAAGGAAAGTTGTATATATTTAATCTTTCTTAAATTCCCTCATTTTAAATTATTTGCTTTTTTCTTTTTTAATTTCATTTTCTGACTCTTAAGGAAGAAAGTACAGGAAATGAACATGTTATTACATTTTCCTATAGCGTAGTAAATTTTTAAATGTTTTGATTTCTTATCATTTGTGTGTTTTCCATGGAACCAACACTCAGATTATTTCTACTTGTTGGCAATGAAATAATAACTCTAAATATGGAAGCTGCACCTCTTATGCCTTTCTGCAGTCCATGGAGTGCCATCATGCCTTGAACTTTCTGTAAGGATTTGGAGTATAACAGCTCCACACTTTTAGTATACGAGCAAATGCCTATTATACAGTAGTTCCCACTTATCTATGGTGGGTAAGTTCTAAGACCCCAGTGGATTCCTGAAACTACAGATAGTACCAAATGCCTTCCCGTTCCATGCCACATGGGATGGGACTCATCCGTTTATCCAGCAGACCCACACTGTATATTACCCAACCGTTAGTCACTTAGTAGCCATCTCCATTATCCTCCATTTTCAGATCAACTATCCTGTATTGCAGTGCTTGTGTTCAAGTCAAAATGACTCCTTGATCCATGGACTGCAGCATGGATGTTGTGTTAGTAGGCATGAAAACAACATTAATCTCATTGTACATCCCCATCAGAGCTCTTGGGTGACCAGGTGCACTGTGAATGAGCAGTCATATTTTGAAAGGAATCTTTTTTTCTGAGCAGTAGGTCATAACAGTGAGCTTAAAATTTTTAGTAAACCATGTTGTAAACAGATGTGCTATCATCCAGGCTGTGTTGTTCCATTTATAGAGCACAGGCAGAGTAGAGTTAGCATAACTCTTACAGGCCCTAGGATTTTCAGAATGGTAAGTGAGCATTGGCTTCAACTTAAAGTCACCAGCTACATTAGCTCCTAACAAGAGAGTCAGCCTGTCCTTTGAAGTTTGAAGCCAGGCATCGACATCTCTCTCTAGCTGTGAAAGTCCTAGATGGCATCTTCTTCCAAAATAAGACTGGTTTGTCCACAATGAAAATCTGTTGTTTAGTGTGGCCAACTTCATTGATTATCTTAGCTAGATCTTCTGGATAACTTGCTGAAGCTTCTACATCAGCTCTTGCTACTTCACCTTGCACTTTTATGTTATGGAGACGGCTTCTCTCCTTAAACTTCATGAACCAACCTCTGCTGGCCTCAAACTTGTCTTCTGCAGCTTCCTCGCCTCTCTCAGCCTTCACAGAATTGAAGAGAGTTAGAGCGTTGCTCTGGGTTAGGGTTCAGCTTAAGGGAATGTTGTGGCTGGTTTGGTCTTCTATCCAGACCACTAACACATCAGCAATTAGGCTGTTTTGATTTCTTATCATGTGTGTGTTCACAGGAGTAGCACTGTTAAATTCCTTCAGGAACTTTTCCTTTGCATTCACACCTTGGCTAACTATTTGGTGTAAGAGGCCTAGCTTTCAGTCTGTCTCAGCTTTTAACACGCCTTCCTCACTAAATTAATCATTTCTAGCTTTTGATTTAAAGTGAGAGACATAAGACTCTTCCTTTCACTTGCACACTTAGAGGCCATTGTAGGGTTATTAATTGACCTAATTTCAATATTGTTGCGTCTCAGGGAATGGGGAGGCCTGAGGAGAGGGAGAGACACAAGGAACAGCCAGTGGGTGGAGCAGTCAGAACACACACACCATTTATCAATTACGTTCACCGTCTTATATGGGTGTGATTTGTGGTACCCCAAGATAATTACAATAGTAACATCAGAGATCACTGATCACAGATCACAACAAGAAATGTAGTAATAATGAGAAAGTGTGAAATATCAAGAGAATCACCGATGTGTTACACAGAGAGATGAAGTGAGCAAATGCTGTTGGCATCAAGAGACTTGCTCAATGTACAGTTGCCACAAACCTTCAATTTGTAAAAAATACAGTATCTGCAAAGCACAATAAAGGGAAGCATAATAAAATGAGGTACTCCTGTACAGATGTTTCTGTAACTGTGTGATGGAGACATCATCTCAGTTAATTTAAGTATGCATCACTTCATCTATCCTCACCTGCCTGCCCTCCCAGTCCTTGTTTCCCAAAGTTATATCTGATTTTTACCCTGTGGAGTGAGCTTAATTGTACCACAACCCATGGAGTAGGGAGTGATTCTAACCCTCAAATGCCTTTTATCTGCAATGGTGTCTACTCAGACATCCAGCTTCCTTCTTGTCCTTCATCACCGGCCCAAGGAGTTATTGCCAGCTGTTCTTTCATGCTCATCCTCAATAGCCCATCACTGCTAGATGCCCCAACTTCAGTAAAATCATTTGACTCTGTTGTTCTCTGCGTCATTCTGTGGTTTAGCCTCCCAAACAAAGTCAAGTCAAGAGAATAAGAAAAAATAGTGCAGAGACAGGAAAGATGCATTAGCTAATCTAGGAAAATAACAATCATATTTTTAAAATAAAATTAGAGATCAGTTCTTTTGTCTGTGTCTGGAAAAAAATGAAAATAATTGACCAGACTTTCACAAAATTTAGAGGGTATTCCAATGGCATTTTTCAGAGAAATAAAACAAACAATCCTAAAATTTGTATGGAACCACAAAGACCTTGAATATCCAAAGCAACCTTGACACAGAAGAACGAAGCTGGAGGCATCACACTCCCTGATTTCCAACTACATTACAAAGCTATAGTAATCAAAACAGTATGGTATTGGTATAAAAATAGACACATAAATCAATACAACAAAATAGAGAGCCCAGAAATAACCTCATGCATATGTAGTCAATTAATTTATGACCAAGGAGCCAAGAATATACAATGGGGAAAGGACAGTCTCTTCAATAAACGGTGTTAGGAAAACTGGACAGTCACAGGCAAAAGAATGAAACTGGACCCCTATCTTACACCATACACAAAAATCAACTCAAAATGGAATAAAGATTTGAATGTAAGATCTGAAACCATTCAACTTCTAGAAGAAAACATAAGCGGTAAACTCCTTGACGTTGGTCTTAGTGGTGATTTTTTGGATCTGACTCCAAAAGCAAAAATAACAAGTGAGACTACATCAAAATGAAAAGCTTCTGCACAGCACAGGAAGCCATCAACAAAATAAAGAGGAAACCTACTAAATGGGAGAAAATATTTGCAAATTATATATCTGTCAAGAAGTGAACATCCAAAATATATAAGGAACTAATACACCTCAAAACCAAAAAACAAACAATCCAATTAAAAAGTGAGCAGAAGATATGAATAGACATATTTTTCCATAGAAGATATATGGAAAGCCAACAGGTGTATGAAAAGATGCTCAACATCACTAATCATCAGGGAAATACAAATCAAAACCACAACGAGATACCACCTCACATCTGTTAGTATGGCTATTATCAAAAAGACAAGAAATAACACATGTTGGCAAGGATGTGGAAAAAAGGGAACCCTTGTGTACTGTCAGTGAGAATGTAAATTTGTACAGCCCATATGGAAAATAGCATGGAGGTTCCTCAAAAAATTATAGATAGAAATATCATATGATCCAGCAATTCCACCTCTGAGAATTTATCTGAAGAAAATGAAAACACTAACTTGAAAAGATATCTGCACCCTCATGTTCATGGCAGCTTTATTTACAATAGCTAAGATATGGAAACAACCTAAGGGTCCATTGATGGATGAATGGATAAAGAAATTGTGGTCTATATATAAAGGAATATTATTCAGTCATAAAAAAGAATGAAATCTTGCCATTTGCGACAACATGGGTGGACTTTGAAGACATTGTACTAAGTGAAATAAGTCAGACAGACAAAGACAAATACTGTATGATCTCATTTTTATGTGGAATATAACAAAATAAAAACCAAAACCTCAAATTCACAGATACAGAGAACAGATTGGTAGTTGCCAGAAGAGGGGTTTGGGGGCGGGTGAAATGAGTGAAGGAGGTCAAAAGGTACAAACTTCTAGTTATAAAATAAGTCCTGGGGACCTAACGTACAGCATGGTGACTATAGTTAATATTGTTGTAATGCATATTTGAAAGTTGCTAAGAGAGTGGACTTTAAAAGTCTTCATCACAAGAAAAAAATTACTTGTAATTATGTTTGGTGATGGATGTTAACTAGACTCATTGTGGTGATCACTTCACAATATATACAAATATCGAGTTATTATGTTGTACACTTGAAACTAATATATTGTTATATGTCAATTATTTTTTGCTGTTAAGGCTGTTAATTCCTGACTCCTAGAGACCCTGTGTATAGCAGAGCAGAACCCAGCCTGGTCTTTCTGTGCCATCCTCTCACCTTCTGGCTCTGTATTAAACAATGCTTCACTGCTATTCACAGGGATTTCACGGCAAATTTTTTTGGAAGTGGGAGGCCAGGTCCTTCTTCCTAGTCTGTCTTCGTCTGGAAGCTCCGTTGAAACTTGTACCATGGGTGACCCACGTGGTATTTGAAATCCTGGTGGCATAGCTTTCAGCATCACAACAAAATGCACCACCACAGTATGACAACTGACAGACAAGTGGTGTGGTTTCCTGATGGGGACACGAACCTGGGCCGCAGCAGTAACAGCTCCAAATCTTAAACACTAGACCACCAGGGCTGGCTGTGTCAATTATACCTCAATTTTTTTAAAAAGAGGAGGAACCCAGATGGAGCCTGGCTGAGTCCCTGAGTTAAAACACAGTTGTGAGTCTGGGGAGAGAAAAGCAGCTAAAGTTCCCAGAGCAGTTTACTAGAGAGGAGAAGCTGTACAGAGAGAGAACTTGAGTATTCAGCAGAATACTGATCAGCACATGCTTACAAGGAAACTACCTGAGGCAAGGGAACAAAACACCCAAAAGGATTAAAACAAACAATAGCCAGAGATCACAGAGGACTGGGCACAGTGCCTTGTTTCAACAGCCAGACTGGAAAACCTCATAATTCCCGAAGTATTATATAGAGGACTCAGAAGGATCTTGCCTCAGTAGTGGGGGATACGTAGGTTCCAGATTAAATGCTGGCCTGGTCTTGCCTTACTAATCTTAAAATCAAAACCCAGAAAGCATAGAGCTATTTCCAAGTAACTTAACTGTGTCCCAGAACAAAGCTTAACAATATTTATAATAATAATAAAAAAATTCAGCACCCAAAAAGGTAAAATTCACAATCTTTCATACAGGCAAAAATTACCAGACATGCAAAGCAGCAGGAAAATACGACCTATAACAAAGAAAAATAATAATAAAACCATTGAAACTGATGCAGAATTGACACAGATGTCAGAATTAGCAAATATTAAATCAATTATTGTACCTGTATTCCATTTTTTCAAGAGGTTAGAAAAAGTAATTGAACATTTTAAGTAGAGAAAAGTAAAATAGAAAAGTAATCCAAATTGAACTCTGAGATATGAAAACTAGAATGGCTCAGTTGAAACAATGCACTGGATAGGAATAATGATGATTTAGGCATTGTAGAAGAAAATATTAGTAAACATGAATACATAGTAATGGAAACCAACCAAAATAAAACATACAGAGAAAAAAGGCTAAAAATATTAAAATATTAACAGAGAGTCAGTGAGTTGTGGGCCTGAAATATGTGTGATTGGAGATTCTAAAGGAAAGGAGACAGGTTGGAGGATAGAAAAAATATTTGAAGAACTAATGGATAAAAATCCCCCAAAGTTGATAAAAAAAACCCATAAACCCATGGATCCAACAAGCTCACAACTCCAAGCACAAGAAACATGAAGAAAACTGCATCAAGGAATATTATAATCATATTACTCTGAGAAATAGAAAATCTTAATAGCTGCCAGAGGAAAAAGACCTGTTAGGCACAAAGGAACAAAGATGAGGATGGTAGCAGCTTCTCATTGGAAACCATGCAAGTGAGAAGTAGTGAAACAATATCTTTTCAAGCTGGAAGATAAAAACCGTAACCATAATTCTATACCCAACAAAAATATCTTTTAAAACTGAAGGCAAAATAAAGACACCTTCAGACATAGCAGTAACTGAAATAATTCATCACCAGCAGAGATGCACTACAAGAAATGTTAAAAGAAGTCCTTTACATAAGGAAAATGATACCAAATGGAACTATGGATTGTACAAAGGAATGAAGAGTACTGGATGTGGTATTATGTGAAAAAATATATCAGACTTTTCTGATAATTTAATTTTCTTTAAAAGCTAATTGATTTCTTAAACAAAAATAATAACAATGTAGTTTGAGGTTTATAACAAAGGTAGAGGTAAAATGTATGACACCAATAGCAGACAGGCCAGGAAGGAGAAATGGGTACACTATTGTAAGATTTTAACGCTATAGGTGAAGCACCATAATATCGCTGGGAGGTAGACTGTTACCCCAACTTAAAGATGTGGACAGTACACTCGAAAGCATATACTACAATAGCAGCCAAAAAGTCATCACTAACAAGCCGACTGAGATGCAATGGAATCATAAAAATTACTCGATTAATTCAAGAGAAGTCAGGAAAGAAAAAAAAGATAAAATAAATGAATGACAAACAGGAAAAATAGAAAACAAATAGAAAGGTGAGTGATTTAAACTTAGCCATATAAATAATCACATTAAATGAAATCGTCTAAGTACTCCAATTCAAAGGGAGAGATGATCAGATTAGATGAAACTGCAAGACGCAACTATTTTCTGCCCATAAGAAATCAACTATAAATACGAAGATGCAAATATATCAAAATAAAAGGATGGAAAAAGATATACCATGTGAACACTAGTCAAAAGAGCTGATGTGAGTATTCATTTCAGACAAAGCTGATTTCAGTGCAAAGAATACTCACAGGGATAAAAAAAATACTGACGAGGATAAAGAGGTCAGCTCATCAAGACGATATAACAACCAAGTTACACAAAGCATGTTTTCTGGCCACATGGAATTAAATTAGAAGTCAACAATAGAGAGATATCTAAAAATTGCCCAGATATTTGGAAGTAAAATTACACACTTCTTAATAATTCATGGATCAAAGAAAGTATCAAAAGGGAAAATAAAACTTGTTTTTAACTAAAATTACAATAAAAAATATATGTCATTATACATTTTTCAAAACTCATAGAACATACAACACCAAGAGTGAACCCTAAGGTAAACTATGGACTTTGGGTGATTATGATGTGTCAATATAGGTTCATCCTTGGTAAAAATGTACCGTTCTGGGGAGTGATGTTGATAATTGGAAAGGCTATGCATGTGTGGGACCAGGGATATATGGAAATCTCTGTAACTCTCTCTCAATTTGTTATAAACCTGAAACTGCTCTTAAAAAATAAAGGCTTCAAAAAAAATCAAGTCATACAAAGCTTATATTCTGGACATAATTAAATTAAATTAGAAGTTGACATTAGAGATACCTAGAAATTGCCCAAATATTTGGAAAGAAAATAACATACTTTTAAATAACTCATGGGTCAAAGGAGATATCAAAAGGGAAAATAAAACTTGTTTTTAACTAAAATTTTAAATTAAAATGAAAATATAATCTATCAAAATTTGTGAGATGCAGGTAAACTTATAGCACTAAGCACCTATATTATAAAGGAATAAAGATCTCAAATCAATGACCTCAGCTTCTATCTTAAGAAACTATAAAAAGAAAGGGAAATTAAACCCAAAGTAAGCAAAAGAGAGGAAATAATGATTAGAATTAAAATTAGTAGAATAGAAAATAGAAAAACAACAGAGAATATCAATAAAGCCAAGAAGTGATTCTTTGAAAAGTTTAATGAAATTCATAAACTTCTAGCCTGGGTTATCAGAAAGAAATGTGAGGGGAAAAAATTCACACATAACATGAATGAGAGATGTGACATCACTAGAGATTTTATAAATATTAAAAAGGGAAAAAATAAAGATAACCGTGTGCCAATAATTTTAACAATTTACGTAACATGGATAAATTCCTTGAAAAACATAAACTATCGAACCTCACTCAAGAATAATTCGATAGCAAAAAGTGCATATCTATCAAAGAAATTAATTTTTTAGTTAACAATCTCCCCACAATGAGAACTCTAGACCTAGATGGTATCGTTTGTTAATTCTACGAAACATTTAAGGGAGAAATATGATGAATTCTACCATAACTCTTTAAGAAAATAGAAGAGGGGAGACTACTTCTCAAACTTATTCTATAAGGCCTCGTTACCCTGATGACAAAATCAGGAAAACTGATAGATATAAGAAAGCTATAGAAAACTCTCTCTCATAAGCATAGATGCAAGACTTTTAAACAAAATTTGAGCAAAACAAATCCAACAATATATAAAAATGATAATACAGAGTGACCAAGTGGGGCTTATCTTAGGAATGCAGGGTTTGTTTAATGATTCAAAATCAATCAGTGTAATCTTCCATATTAATAAACTGAAAAATGATTTCAATAAATATAGAACAAGCATTTGACAAAATCTAACATCTATTCACGATAAAAACTCATAGCAAATTAGGAATAGAAGACAACTTCCTAAACTTCATGAAGGATATTTATGGAAAACCTACAACTACCATACATAATTGTGAGAGACTGAAAGTTTTCTTCCTAAAATTAGAAGCAAGACAAAGACGTCCACTCTTACCACTTCTATGCAACATTTTACTGGATGTTCTGGATAGTTCAATCAGGCAAGATAAAGAAATGAAAACCACCCAGAAGGAAAGGAATAAATAAAACTGTGTTTGCTGCCAACATGATTAGCTATGTAGAAAACCCTGAAATCTGCAAAAAAGATACTAGAACTGAGTTTAGCAAGGTTGCAGGATACAACATTAATATACAGAAATAAGTTGTATTTCTATACATGAGCAACAAACAATTAGAAATTGAAAATGTTTTAAGTAGCATTATGAAATACTTTAGGGATAAACCTGAGAAAAGATTTGCAAGACCTATACACTGAATATTATAAAACATTGCTAAAGAAAGTAAGAAAGACCTAAACCAATGGAGAGAGATATCTTGTTCAAGGGTCAGAACACATAATATTGTTAAAATGTCAATTCTCCCCGTGTTGATCTTTAGATTCATTGCAATCCTAATTAATACTAAAAGCCTATCGGGAGATTTTGTAGACACTTACAGGCAGCTTCTAAAATTACTACAGAAATGAAAAGGACCTAGAATATCCAAAACAACTTTGAAAACGAAAAATAAAGTTGGAGAACTAACACTTCCTGATATCGAGATTTATTACAGAACTAGATTAATCAAGACAGTATAGTACTGACATCAAGATAGACAAATAGATGAGTAGAACAAAATAAAGAGTCCAGAGATAGACTTACACATGTGAGAACAATCGGTTTCCAACAAAAATGCAAAGGCAATTCAGCAGAGAAAAGACAGTCTTTTCAATAAACGGTGCTGGAAAAATTGGCTATCCAAATGCAAAATGGACAACTCAATAACAAAAAACATAAGATGGGTGGCAAATATGCATATGAAAGGATGTTCAACATCATAGTCATTAGGACAATGCAAACAAAAGCACAATGAAATATCATTACAACTATTAGAGTTGCTAAAATTAAAAAGACTCACTAAACCAAGTGTTGGTGATAATGTCAAGGAAATGGAAGAACTAGAAGTTTCATACACCCCTAGTGGGAATGTAAATTGAAACAACCACTTTGAAAAGTAGTTTTGGCAATTTCTTAAAGGGCTACACATACCAGATGACCTAGTCCTTCTACTCTTAGTATTTTCCCCAAAGAAATGAAAGCATGCGTCTATATAAACACTTGTAAATAAATGTTTACGGCAGAGAGAGACACACACACATATACATATACACACACTAATCAAAAACTGGAAATAATCCAAATGGCTATCAACAGGCAAATGGATAAACAAAGTGTAGTGTAATCATACAGTATACTGCTACTGAATAATAAAAAAGGAATTAACTATTGATAGAAACAACAACATGGATGCCACTCAAATAATTATGCTGAGTGAAAGAAGCCAGATTTAAAGAGTACATAGGATATAATTCCATTTATATAAATTCTAGAAAAATTCAAACTAATTTAGAATGACAACAAGCAGCTCAGTAGTTGTCTGGGAATTGGGAGCTAGGGCGAGGTAAGGAGGGGCAGGAAGGAGAAATTTTATAAAAGGAGAAAACAAGGAAAAAATTATAACATTAGTCTCATAATCTAAGAAAGAAATTTCTTACTTAAATGGAAAAAAGAAATCAAGAAATGAGATTTGATAGTTTTTATTATTAAAATTGTGCTTTGACTTAGAATCATGAGTGTTTAGCAGTTTTCAGCCCAGCTATTTGTCTTTGTGATAAATAGATGAGAAAATAGTGGCTTCATTCAACTTGTCTTAAATTTAGCACTGAACAATTTCGTGAAATATCCCCTTATTCCTAGATTATGGGAAATGGCAGGGAGTCTTTGTGACTCAAATTGACTGAGTCCACAGTTTAACATAGATATAAACGCAGAAACACATCTAACAACTAGCAAGCAGTACAGCAGAGAGGACACGGTTCCTCAAACATTTTTCAATCAGCTGTTACAGAACTCTCTCAATCAGAGTACTAGTTCCAGAGACAGCAGCTGTGAATTCACAAGAGTAATTCTTGGTAAGTGTTTACTACACAGATATTAGGCCAGTTACATTAGAAGAACTGATTCCACTGAGCAGTGAACCTATTTAGTCCAGGTGGATGTACAATGGTGAGCGGAGTTCACACAGCATCACACAACAACAGCATCTCCAGTAGCCTTTAAAAGTGAGGCTAATAAATGGTTTGGCACAGCCACACTGCCAAGCATGCTCCACCGCACAGCGCCAAAGAGAAAAGTTCTCATCCATCAGCTTGCCTGCCAGACACCAGTAACAGCCATCTGTTAAGGAGGACTTTTCCTCTTTGGAAAAAGATCAAGGAAAACTAAAATGTAAGCATTCTCTAAGGAGATATGCACAAATGACCCAGTGAAATTAAGCCCCACATAGTCCCAAGACACTGCCCATGAGCTGTAATGGACAGTTAGATGGATTTGTAGCTGCTGAGTCAGGAAAAGCTTTATACAAATTACATGGCAAATTGACCTAGACTCAGCTGGCCACAAAAATCGGTTAAAAAAACAAACAAACAATAAAAACCACAGATGGAGTCCTCTATGTAGAAACTCTAGGACCTGGCTAGTTTTCAGCCGTCTGACTTCAGCCTCCTGGGTTTATAGGGACTCCTTTTATTCCATCAGTGCTTTGGCACTGGGGAAGCCTTGTTTCTTGAATAGGTGATCTCCTCTTCCACAAAGTCAAGACCCCACCACGGCTACAGGGACAGATAAAGTTTTATTGCCAATTCTGCAGTTAAATTAAGGTGCAGGCACTTGCTGGACAGCGGTTCCCTGGACTTAGTGATACAAGAGTTTGCTGCCAATTAGACTTTCTCCCATGCGAACTTTTTGTCTTTCAATTTTTTTACTCTCAACTACAGTAAGAAATATGTATTTTATATCATGATCCAGTCCACCATACATACGGAGGTGATTTCCAAATATTTAATAACCAAGGTGTCACAGGCATCAATCTATCTAGAACAGGACATTAACCAAAGAGACCAAAACACCAGACATATACAGCTTATTATCACCATACTGAAGCCAACTGGCTAAATTATCATGAAACAGAAGCTGGAACAATACTTACTCTGAGCAATGCATTCATGTTTTTTTTGTCCTATTCTCTTTCTTTTGTTTGTATAAATGTTGATCATGACCTCCTAATTTGCTTTCATGATCAACTAATGCATCAAGGTTTACAGTTTGAGAAACACTGTCCTTGACAATTTGACTTGTTTAATTTTTATTGTGGTAAAATATATATAACATGAAATTTACCATTTTAACTCCTTTTTTTTTTTTTGAGGAAGATTAGCCCTGAGCTCACATCCACTGCCAATCTTCCTCTTGTTGCTGAGGAAGATTGGCCCTGAGCTAACATCTGTGCCCATCTTCCTCTATTTTATATGTGGGACACCTGCCACAGCATGGTTTGATAAGTGGTGCACAGGTCTGCACCCGGGATCCAAACCAGCAAACCCCGGGCCACCAAAGCAGAGTGCATGAACTTAACTGCTACACCCCCAGGCTGGCCCCCATTTTAACTATTTTTAAGAATACCGTTCAGTAGCATCAAGGGCATTCACATTGTTGTGCAACCATCACCACCATCCATCTCCAGCACTTTTTCATCTTCCCAAACTGAAACTCTGTACCCATTAAACAATAACTCCCTGTTCCCTCTCCCCTCAAGCCCTGGCAACCCACCATTCTACTTTCTGTGCCTATGAACTTGACTCTTCTAGGTACCTGTGGTTCATTTTTAAGGTGTAACGTTTCTATGAAATAGGACAATAAGAAAATACGTATCATGAGGGAAAGGTGAAACTGGACAAGGAATGAGCAAATAACAGAATCACCATCAAAATGCAAAGTCCTCTCATACTTACATATTATATTGTTAAATGTCTTACAAAAAGATATAAAAGATCAGTGATACAGAGATCTACTAGGAAACATGAGATATTTAAACTGTTCTATAGCATGTTATCTAAGATAACTGATTATTTGATCTTTCAGGAGAAACACTCAGCACTAACAATTTTTATTCTCCATTTTTCCTTCATAGGGCCAAGTGCCAATAGTTTGAACGCAGCAAGAAGCAGCATATCCTAGAACAGCTTTCAGCCAAGAAATAAAAACAAATAGAAAACACAGTATCCTTCATTCTCAACTCCACCAGGTCTCTATACGGCTTTACCAGATTTGCACATGTGCTTTATTACCAAATGTGTAAAATGCACTTTTCACTTTTAAACTCATGGGATAGATAATATTACTTTGTGGATGGGGAACAGTATCACAGAGTCCATTTGTGACTCTGACTGCATGTGTTTGTCCCTCATTTTCTTCTTGTAACAAAATAATAATATGCTGTTAGTAGTTCACTGCTGTTTATAGTATACTATTATTGTTATTATTTTATTTTGGGAAGAAGTCTCACAATAAGTGTCATTAAAGATCTTGCTCCTATCCTGGGATCAGGTTTTGATAAGTATGAGGAGAGGGGCTTGTGTGAGAACTGAGGCAAAGGATAGAGCCCTTCCAAGAGGACAGAGGAACCAAGGCCCTCTTGGGGTTGGACCACAATACAAGGCTCACCATAACTCTATAAGGTAGACAGTCAGAAAATATATTCCTATCTCCAATTTAGAGGTGCAAAACTAAGGATCCAGAAGGTAAAATGATTTCCCCAAGTTGTGCAATCTGCACAGATACAGAGGTTTGGGGGTCCTAGTATGTTCTCTTTCTCTCTGGGAAAGTATTAATCTTTCTATTCCTTCTAGTTTAAGACTGCATAAAATCAAGTAAATCACATTGCTTACAAATAAACACTATCATTTGAAACGGTAAGCAACTAATGGATATTTTTATATAAATGATAGCTAAGATATCATAGAATTAATTTAAATGGGACTTAAAAAGCAAAAGATATTTGAAGTAATAAAATTAGTGATCAGAAGATAATATAATTAGCCATATTCATGAATAATACATTGAGTTTCTTTCTATGTGCCAGATGTAATGTTAGTCACCTTTACCTATGAAGTCTGTTTTCACCACAGCCCTAAGAAGTTGGGACTTTTCTTGGCTGGGAACTCTGTATTCAAGTTCACAACTTGCTGAAGAAAGAAACTGCATAATTGGAACCTTGCTTTCAGAAGATCAAGTTCACAGCTTTATGCAATTTATATTTGTTAGGAGGAAGCTGCAGGTGAGAAACCTTGATTCAATAACTGAAACCAGGAAAGCATAGAGGATTTTATTCGGACGTGTTTAACTAGTGGTAACAGCGCAGTATCAGGGGGGAAATTCATGAAGCCCCTGGAAATGTGGGGCACATGTTCAGGAACTCGGTTGGCCTGAGAAACAGTCAGGAAGTCGTTTGCTACGATGGTGAAATCTGTGAGGTGTGAAGGATCTAGAGGACCTCAGCAATGACAAGGGCTCAGAAGGCAGAAATCGGGAAAGGGAGGAGGAGAAGCAGAAAAAGAGAAGGAATGTTCAGAGACAGGAGAAACAAGATAATGCCATGTAGAGACAGAAACAGAAGACAGATTCAAGGAGGTCGTGGGCAACTGTCAGGTGCTTCTGAAAGGCTAAGGAGGACCCTTGTGGAGAAAAGTTCTTTGCTGACCTTCCAGAGGACACTTATAAGTCACAGGGTCAGACATAGTCTCCACATGGAGCAAAAGAGACAAAAGTTAATGAGATGTCATTTATCATCCTCCTAGTGCAAGACACTGTGGAAGCAGCCAGGATCACTGTAGTACATGTCAGTTATGAAGAATGCCTCAAAGGACTCCCCTGGGTTGGATATTTTCAGTGTCAGAGAGCTCCACGTGTGCATTGTTCTCTACTGCAAGCCCTGTAACCTGAAACTTCCAGCAGCCCTTAAGAGCAGTTTTTAAAATTTGAAGAAAATATACACTCCATTTTTAAAGAATAAATGGCATAAATAAACTAACCATTTAATATTTTTCTTCTTGTGGAATATATATCTGACCAATACTTTTATCCATGGAGTATAAATGATAAATAAGACAAATTGTTAAGAATAAAAGATATATCAAATGATAGGCAAAACTTACTAGTGTGCAAGCCTGTTGTTTCAGCTCTTTAGCCCAAATTTCTGTTAGCTCAAAGTCTCTGACTAGGGGGAAGTTAGCTTGGATTTGTGATTCTACTGTGCAATAGAATAGAAAGTATCAAAGAGGAATCACCAATGGTAAAGCTTATAAAATTAACCCTCAAGTAACACAAAGCAATGTCTGACTTCATAACAGGTGGATTTCATTCAGATTCTGCAACAAAATTTGTGGCCAGCTTTAAGCACTGATGTTCTGTTCCATCTACATACACAAAATAAGAATTTTCCAGGATTAAAAGCAACAAACTACATCAGTATTTGCACATCTTATGGGTAAGAAAATTAGTCTGAAGCCCCTTACACATATGCTGTATCAGTCACCCCTATACTGGCATAAATACTTGAATGCAACATAAACACAATTATTTTTTCTAAGCTTTTGCTCAATTTTCTAATTCATAAATATAGTTCATCAATTTATTTAAATTGATATTTTCATTAATTTTTCAAATTTGAAGAATAACTTCTTCATTCATGACTAGTTAAATGAGTTCTCAAGAGATTTGCTACTATAAATCACTGAAATAACAAAAATCCGTAAGAATAATAATAACAATAGCTAAGCTTTATATTTCACTCCCTATGTGCCAATTGTAATTTTATGCATCTTACATATATTAACTCTTTCAATACTCATAATAAACTTGCAAAAAAGTATTATTATTAAACCCATTATTATTCATTCAGCAAACTGAGGAGGAAAGATAGTACTGGACTCAGTGCATGTATTCAGTTTCCTACTCAAAAGACTCAACATCTGCAAATGATGAGGAGAATTCTGCTGAGACCTGGAGTACCAGTCCACAGCTTCCATCCAATTCAAGACTAGAATATAACGGGTTTGCATACTTTAAATTTAAAGACTTATGACTCATATTTCTCTTTTATGAGCCTTCAATATTTAACAAGCAGTTGATGCAAGTGTCCGATTCACTATTAATGTTGCTAACACATGAGATATTATGCCCGTCTTCAAATACATCTGTCACTGATTATAAACATTCACAAGCATATCTGTCAAGAACTTGCTATAAACAAAGCCATATGGTTTATGCTGCCCCCTTCACACTTCACACCACATCAAGTTCTGGGAGACTCGACTTTGCTCAGCAGGCACAGTCTCCTTGATCTTCTCCAGGAGAGAGAGACAGGAGAAGGGTTCTTCAACTATCTAGCTCCCACTTATAAACTTGTGCTAATGCTGCCCAGGAAATGGATTAGGTCAAGTCAGAAGCAGAGAATCGAGTCAGGAACTGCATTTTGTGTTACAACAATTCTGGGTGCCATTTATGTAATATATTTGGGCCAAGGTTGTTGAGTCAAGTTATGTTTCTATGAAACAAGCTACTACAATAAGTACCTCGTGGAATCATTATTCCTGGAAGTCTTTTAAAAACTAATAAACTCTAACACCATTAAAGTACTTTATAGGTCCCATTCCTTGAAGGGCTTTATACGCATTATCCCATTGAAACCTTACATTAACCCTCAGCACCCATAGCTATTATTATTCCCACTTTTCAAATGAGGAAATTGAGGCACATAGAAATTAAGTAACTTACCTAAGATCACATAGCTCATAATTGGAAGAACCAGGACCCAAATTAACAAAATTTCAAAATTCCCATGGTGTTTGGAAAGGTACCTATACCATTCCTATAGCATTCCCATTTCTACATAAAAATGATCTGACACTATAAACCAGAAAGCAGGATGAGCCTTACTATTCACATTTACACGTGACAAGTAAGCCTAAAAACACAATTAGCATATAGCATGAAAGACCTATTCCTTGTACTAAATTAACAACTCTCTTTTTATCTACCCATTAAAGGGTATAAAGCTTATATTTATAGGTGAGAGAGATAATATATATTATGACCAAAATCTTACTTTAAAGATGATTTAGTAATTTAATTTAAAATAAACAGTGTCTGAAGAAATAAAATGGATAGAATAAAGGCAAATACTCTCTAAAATATAACATTTGGCCACAATATTTAGCCACTACATAAATTTTAATTTGTCCAAACACATTAGCAGTTGGCATTTCTAAGAACTGGTAGCTTACAGTAACTGAGACCCAAGCACACACCAGTAAGATTCTCTACCTTACCTCATTCATGTTTACAGGTGGAAACATCCAATTTTAACTCAAAAGCTCAAACTTCAATGGATATTAAGATTAGATATCACTAGATTTAGAATAACATATTATTTTTTAAACAAAAATGCACCTAAAGTGCATTTTGAATTTTTGCCAATAAATATTCTTTAAAAGATCCTTTGTTTATAGCCCAAATGTTAGACACTGTTTAATATTTAATACTGTGGTAGAGACGATCGTGGCAACGTGATGGCCATGTTGAGTAATTCCTTTGTGCAGCATATGTCCATCAAATGCCCTAAGCAATGCTGGTTTAATTTCCAGAATGAATACGTGTCTGCAGAAGTAAGGAATTACATTCACTAGAACGTGGAAATAACAACTTTTTTAATTTTACCTTTTAAAAGTACAGAGATACCAATAAGCAGAACTAATTAATATGACAATCTATTCATAGACCCCAGATCCAGGATAGGATTTTACCCTAAATTTCTGATGGTTTCATCTCGATGAGTGAACAAATTAATAGATTAAACTGTTTATTATTATGTACTCAGAAATATACAGTGCTAACTACAAACATACTTAAGATATAGTCCCTACAATCAAAACTCAGAGAGAAAAGGAAGGAAGGTAACAAACTACGAACATTGGTTCCTGAGGGGGGAGGGAGGGGAGGGCGAAGACGATGGCTGGCTCCCCCCACATCACGTTGTGTTTTTGCAAGGAACACGGTTGACTTTTATTTTTGTATTTTAAACTTTTGTGTAAATGTATGCCAATCAGAAGAATGGTATATAATTGCATGTGTGTATATGTGTGCACTCCCCCACTGAATGAGAAATAGTAACTCCATGGGAATACTAACCTGAAAAGATAATTAGGACTTAGATAAGTTGAGGAGCAAAGCAAGGAGGCGGAAAGGAAATTAAGATTGGATAGATGTTTTAAAAAGCCTTTAAGTTTAAGCAGAATAGCTTAGATTTCCCGGATGAAAGCAACACTGAAGGACTGTTGGTCTGGAAGGAGCAACGCAGGATGGCTGATGGGAAGGAAAGAGCGGACTCGGTGTACCAGTGTTCTTCACAGTAGCCTCACATCCTCGCACAGTGCCTGTAGCACAATATGCAATCAGTGAATGTTCACTGAATGAAGGCCTAAATGAACGAACTATGACATCAGAACGGAAAGGGAGTCTGGTAAAGACATCTAGAAACGGTGTTTACGGAAAATAGATGAATCACAGATGACGCCCAAGTTTGCAGCTATGTGAAAGCACCTCGTTTGAAAGCGTGTGTGCAAGACCACACCTACCAGAGGCAGAGAGCACAGGGCTCAGTGAGCAACCTCCACAGTCAGGCTGCCTGCTTCACATGGAACCCTGAGACTTGTTAGCTAACCTTGGGCAAGTGATGGAATCAGCGGGAGCCTCAGTTTTCTCCTATTTAAAATACTGCTGGTGATAGCCCCTTCCTTATCTTTAAAATGGCATTAGAGCAGTACTTATAAGATTACAGGGGATAACAAAAGTAAAGCACTTGGAAAATTGTCTTACACATAGTGAGCATCAATAAATGTTAGTCACTATTCTAAGGTTATTTTCTTTTTCACAGAGCTCCAGGCAGACGGAGGTTGTTCTTTCCAAGGTGGTTCAGGTATGGGTGACTGAGTCTCAGGTCATTTGTCATAACAAAATTACGCTACACACAGCTCTTTATTAAAAGAACAGCCCAGGCACTGATTATTATCTAACCCATGTTACTAACAAGAATCATGATTGGAGGATATTTTTAAATTAAAAAAAAGCGTTACCCCTACATTTCAACTGACAATATTAGTGGATTTACTTCCTAGTTTTGTATCTTATTTTTTTACCCTCAGGGAAATCTAACTTGTTTCCTGTGGTTGAGAGTAGAACAGTGTATTGGGGTAAGCTTGTGAACCTGCTTCACCCTATTGTCATCAGCACAAAGTACCAAGCCCTCGTCAGCTTAAGTCACCCCTGCCATGGAAAGGCGCTCGCAATCCCTGGAAGCACAGGGGACCTAAGTCTGATAAGTGCCCCCATTTCCAGGTAGCAATTTCTATACAGTTTCCCTATCCCACAGTGCTCTCTGCAGACGTAACAGGCCCCCACCACATCTGCAAGGCAAGCATACAAGAGTATCAGAGTCATCTTAGGAACCACAGTTTCTCTCCCATCATCTTCGCCATCGGCTCAAAAACTCCCCTTCTATAAAAGATAATTACAGATTTCTTGTTCCTATTCTTTTATCACTTAATGTTTACCCAAATATTGGTAAATGAACACCATAATATACTTCCTCAAAATAAGCCCTGGCCAACGTTTTAAGAAATTCTGCCTCTGATTTTCAGCGCATCGAACTTAAATATAGCTTCCAAAAATGAGTTCTGCTCCTTCTCTAATGGGGAACAAGTGTTTTAAAGGAGGCATAACCATTACTTTGAGCTTCTTTTTCCAAAAACATATGTAACTTTAGATCACGACTCGTGTGTGTTTAAATGTTGATATTTCCACTTACACTTAAGGACATTTAAGGAGGTTAAAGCCAGCCTCAGATAAAGATTAGTTGATTAAGAGGGCAGCGCTGGTAATTGGGAACAGGTTAGAATTATTGTCTCACATAATATGATTCCTATTACTTTAAGGTGACTGCTCTAATATCATTTAAGCTTAATAAAATTTAAATAATATGACAGAAACAGCCAGTTATCTAAGAAGCTAGTCATGTCCCTTGTACTCCTTTCCTTATTTCAGAGTTGTAGATGGAAAGTAACTGCCTGACTGGAAACTACACTTCCTAGCTTCCCTTGTCTCTTGTTGGGAGATGAGACTAAATTGTAGTCAATGGAATCAGGGTAAAAGTGAGATTTGCCACTTCCAGTCCTGGGGCACAAGACTTTCCCATACAATTCTCAATGATCTTTCTCTCTTCTCCCATCAGCTAGCTGGAAGTATTTACCTAAGGTGACCTCGTAATCCAGGTGTTGAAGAAGGCAGAGTTTAGTCAGCCTGAATTTCTGAAGGATTGAATGAGGATTAAGACCAACCCACCACCTTTCCTACCACTGTCAAGTGAGTGGGAATCTACTTCTATTGTATTAACCTATTGAGATTTGGTGGTTTATTTTTTACAGCACTAGAGTATCCTTAACTAGTCCATGTAGTGAAATTACTACACAGTAAAGGAAAACAATATTAATGCTATATAACTTACATACAAGAAAAAACAAACATTTTTCTCAAAGGGAGATTTCTAAATGGTAATGTCAATAGATTAAGACATAATTATTACTATTAATAACACATAATGAAAATTATTACTTTTATAATTTGTTTAACATTTATTGATTGCTTACAATGTACCATTCTACATACATTATCACATTTAATTCTGAAAAACCCTACCATTGAAAAATATAAAGCATAGAGAGGTTAAGTGATTTACCCAAGATTATATTGGTCTTAGTCGGTAGAGAGGGTATTTAAAATACCCATGAACTGGAAGATAATCATGTGGCTAGGTAATAAAGAGAACCTTAAGAAACTCAATCCAATAAGAATAAAGCAAATTTGTAAGTTCATTGTCCATTCAATTAGGAAGTATTTATGTACAGGGCGTGATGATATTCAAGGACTGTGGGAAATAAGAATATTAAAGGACAGGAACCATGACGTGAAGCATGTTAAAAACTAGTTGGGTATATAAACCACATACAAAAATTAACTACAATAAAATGCAGTATATGGAAATGTCATAATAATATTGCAGAATATTATGAGGGTTTAGATGAGAAAGATCACTTTTAGAGGGAGTCAGAGCACTCTCTGCAGAAAATAGTACTTAATCTGGCCCTTCATGAATGGGTAGAATTCAATAGGCGGAGGTAGGAAAAGAAAACTTTCAAGTGGACAAAAATATGGCATAATGGAAAATAGGACATGGACGAGCAAAGGGCTAGAAAGACAAACTGAGATCAGTTTACAGTGGATCTTGAATACCAAGCTAAGTTTTGACTTTATTAAGCACACAACAGAAGCCATTAGCAGAGTTCTATACTAGCGCGATAAATCTAATGCTTGAGTATGGACTGAGCTAGAAACCTAGAATCTGAAGACGCTCATCTCTTTCTCCCTGCCTTAGTGTAATGGCTATTTTGTTTTGTGGTTTACCTTTATTTTTAATAAATATTTACTGAAGACAATTCTGAAAATACAGATGAATAAAAAACAGAAAAATAACCTCCTAACTTGTTTGCTATATCTCCTTAATTTTTCCTTGAAAATATACACAGAAAAATGTTTTGCAGAAAACAGCACCAAACAACACTTACTGTTGTGTAACCTACTTTTAAAACTTCATCATCATAAGAGTTGTATAGCATTCCATCAGTTGACTAGATCATAATGTATTAAGCAACACCCAATTATTAGAAAATTAGTTTGTACATATTATCGACCATCATTAATAACTGTGATGAATGGCAGAGTAATACCTCTCCCCTGCAAAGATGTCCACAGCCTAATCTCCAGGACCTGTGAATATGTTACCTGACACGGCAAACGGGACTTTGAAAATATGATTAAGTTAAGGATCTTCAGATGGGAAGATTATTCTGAATTATTTAGTTTGGCCCAATCACAAGAGTCCTTTCAAGAAGGAGATAGGAGGGTCAGAGTCAGAAGAAGCAATATGATAATGGAAATAGAGAGAAATAGATTAGAAGATGCTATACTGCTGGCTTTAAAGATGAAAGATGGGACCACCAACCAAGAAATACAGATACTTCTAGAAGCTAGAAAAGGCAAGAAAATGGATTTCCCCCTCGAGCCTCCTGAAGGAACAAAGCCCTGCCAACACCTTCATTTTAGCCCAGTGAGACTTATTTTGGACTTCTGACCCCCAGGATTATAAGATAATTAATTTTCATTGTTCTAAGTCACTAAGTGTGTGGTCATTCACTACAGCAGCAATAGGAAACTAATACATAAGACTTTTGCATTAAGTAATTAATGTGGGAGATGATAGTGTCCCGGAGTAGAGTGGTAGTGGCAGAAACAGTAGAGACACAGATAAACCTGATATATATTTTCTAGGCAGATCTGATAGGATAGGTATTGGATAGGTCCTATGAGTTTTGACTCGAACAAGTAGACAGATAATGAAGACATGTATTGGGTTGAGAAGATTGTAGAAGGAAAATGTTGGGCAAGGAAGCAGGAAGGAAAAATAGAGTTTTATTCTGAAAGTGTTAAGTTTCAGATGTCTATTAGACTTTCAAGAGGGGATATGAAGCAGGCAATTGAATATATTCATCTGGGGCTCGGTCAAAAGGCAAGAGCTGGAGATAGAAATTTTACTTAGGTTTTGGGAGTCATTAGTATTTAGATGGTATTTAAAGCCATGAGGTGAGATAAAATTACTCCTTCATGCACTAAATATTTACTAAGCATCTGCTTTTTTAAGATTAGGACACACACAGCAGCAAACAAGACAAAATTGTCCCTGCTGTCATGGAGCTTTCATTCTAGTGAAAGGAGATAATAAACCAAACGAACAAATAAACATATAAGTAGGAATAAGCGTAATAATGAAAATAAAACAAGATGGTATGGGTCTCAGGACTATTTTACATGAAGCAGTTGGAAAAGGTCTTCCTCAGGACTTGACAAGATGTATTAGAGTTTAGGAGAGGGGAGCATCCTTAGATTGGGGTCAGGGAAGTCTTTATTGAGGAAGCATTTAAGCTGCGACTTGAATGACAAGGAAGCAGCCATACTTATTGTTAGACTTACTGCCTGTTTTCTCCCATCTGATTGAGCACGTGGAGAATAAACATAATGCCTGACTTTTTGGTATGCACAGAGTCTGGCACTGAGATAGCTATTATTACGATATGTATTATAATATGCATGCCTTTGAAAAATTATGAGCAAATAATAAGTTGTTACTGCCTACCAAGTTTGGGAGACTGAAGAAATAGAAAGATTTTGTTGCTGTTTCCAATAGCTCATAATCTATGTGAAGAGACTGTACATAAATACAGTGATTGAGATGACAGTATGTCAGGCAGCATGATGTGCGCTGTTCCAGTATACGCTACATGAAGACATCCTGATAAAGAGAAAGAAAAGTGGACTTATATTAAGAAGACAAGATGCTTAAACCTGACCTTGCACATAATAAGATTGAGGACTTTGACAAGTAATTTAACTTCTGAGGCTTGGTGTCCTACTCTGTAAATGGGAATAAACATATTTTTCTGTCCTTACCTGCATATGACAGAGCCAAGTTAGTCACAAAGTGAAAATAACAAAATAATTATAATAGTAAAACATAATGCATATTGGGATAATATATCCTAATTATTATTAGGATAACATTATTAAGAAACTGAAGTGCCAAAATATGCTCTAGAGATAGAGAATATATGATGAAGAATTTATATTATATGGTTTTGACTTACCAGAAATCTTAAACATACACGATCAATTCCTAGACAATAATTTTTTCCCCTGAGAGAGCTTTTTATTTTTCCTACTCCAAAGGTCATCTTAAAGTTAGTGTTTACAGATGTTCTCTGTGTTAAGTGGCAATGAGGTATGTCCTGGGTCTTTAAGAACCAATGCCGTGACTCTTCCCACTTCTGATGCAGATGAGTGCTGCACAGAGCAGCCATAAAAAGGCCACGATGAGGGAATTTTAGCAAAAAGCAATAATAGTGATATATAAAAATCACCAAAATAAACATAAATCAGCCACCTCAAAATGACATATTGACACAATTCTGTGGGCTACTCAACCAACCTCTACCTTCCTCGAGGCATTTTTTCCCCCAGGTGCTCCAAACTTCATTCTCAGAAACTTTAAATCACAGTGATGGCTCTGGGGAGACTCTGCTATTCACTTACCTTCACTTCTGGGTTCCATCATCCTTCAGCAACACCCAAGGCTGCTAACCAGCCAAAATAGGCTCTCCCAAGCGTCCCACATCAGCTGCATAATTTTTCCTCATAATTCAGCAGCAGGATGCCTGCCACCCTCACCATGAAAACGGAATCCACATCTTCCTCCATTGGGACTTTCAGCCAATTGATTCTGATCATTTTTCTGAAGCCCTAACTTCCTCTCCCTCCTTCTTACCTGTCATTAAATCTTCGACTCATTCTTCCTGTTCTATCTTGTCACGTCTCTCTTTTCCTTTACCAAATACAATTTGCCAAACCGCATTCCATAAAAATGGTGCATTTCAGTGCTCATATTCTTTCACTCATGTTTAACAGGTAATGCACCAAAACAATTATTCACTTTGGGTAAGTAATGTAACCTCCCTCGGTCTTAACCTTCTCATCAGTAAAATTGGAGTGGAGTGGACTAAATTTAGTGGATTTCAAGCTTTTATTAAATAGTTAGATTCTTTCTTCAAATGCTATTGTATACCAATATTATAGAACAGATTGCCTAATGTAGAGCCCCATCTGACGCAAGCTGGAATGGGATTCCAGAGCCCTTCCTCCTTGGTGCATCATCACCCTTTCTTATGGTAGCTCCTGAGATATTTTCAACTCAAGAGACTCCAAGGAATACATGACAATCTTTGAACTAGGTCAATAAGTCTCTTTATAGCTCTAATATCTACAGATTCTATTCAACACAGTATTATAGTAAGAAAGACTGAGTGGCAAGAAAACTATATTGTTGAGTACCAACTTTTAGTTTATTGAAATGCCCCATAAGTGGTGTCTCATTCAACTTCCCCCAATAATGCTAGCATTTTTGCCAATGAAAAGACAAAGCCTCAGAGACTGTAACTTCTTTAAGTTTACATATTTTTCTAAGAGCCTGGGATGGGATTCAAACTCTTGCTTCTTCCATTATTGTCCATTACTTCTAAACCAGATCACCTCTTCCTAACCTAGTCCTCATGCAGCCATTATCACTGATTAATTACATTCCCTTACGTATTGTAGTGTGAAGGTGTTTAGCATATCTGACCCATGGTGCATGTTGGTATTTTCTTATCCTAGTGAAAAATAGAAGAATAGGAAGGAATAGTTTTGTGTAGAGCACTAAAAATAATACTTTTGACTTAAGAGAGAAATGGAGAAGATGGTATTGGCAAATTTATAAAGTTAAAAGTTTTCAAACCTGAGACTTTTAAATGTACTAGATAAATTGTGACTACCTAAAAATATTACTTCAAAGAATATATATTTAATTCCTCTTAACCCATCCAAGAATCAAGTCCATAGCATACATTATACGTTGGATTTCTAGCACTTGTAAAATCTTTCCAATGGTAAAATGTAAAGATAAGCAGATTTCTTCTCATTTAATCAGCTGAATTCCATATCCTTAGAATACCTCTTATGCAAATGCAAATATCTCTGGATAATTACAGAAATAGTATAGTTGTGGGAAACATACTAGGGATCTGAACTCAAAAACTTGTTAGACACTGCATTATCATTCCCTGTTTATCAGCTTATATCTTTCCTCTGATTCGATGCTATCTTTGCTCTTTTTTCTCTGGCAGATGTTCAGGGGTGAATTATGCAATTTAGAAGCTAAAATTCCACTTCATCCAGATGCCTAATTTGCTAACTATTCACTTGTCAAAAACACATGTTTACTATCTATTACATAACGACAACAGCTCAGAACAGCCTCTGGTTTCCATTTCATGAATCGATACTGAGAATACAACAAATGGCCCGGAAGGCATTTTTCAGCGCACATTTTCATGAAATTTCATTAAATTTCATAAATGCACAAACATCTGAGAGGAAAAAACTTTCAGCCAAAAAGTTTTAAGTTTCAAAATCATTGTATATTATTCTTTTCAAAAACCATGGATAAATTTATGCAATAATAATAAAATTTCATTTAGTTTCCAAATTTTGTTACAGTTTAGGTGATCTTGAACAGACCCACTCTAACCTATCCACAAAACATGAAAGAAAAGGTTTGCACAAGTCTGAACAGTCACTGTTAAATTCTACAGGAAACTGGATTGCAAGGAAGAAAGGGAAGAGGAAAACAAAAGAAGAAGGAAGGGAGGTAGGGACAGGGAGAGAAGGGGAAAGAAAGAGGGAGACCCTCGGAAACAAGTGCTACTTCAGAGCTGTTCTAGGAAACTGTGTGTCATTTGGACTGTGACTCATATTAACATAAATTTGCAAGTAAGAACTCTAATAAGAACATATTTATCCTTCATCCTTTAAATTCCACCAACACCTCTCCAAAAGAATGTTAATTATAACAATGTATAACTGACTTTATGCAATTCAAATTCAGAGAAAATAAAAAAACATTAACTCATTTTCTGCCATCCCTCAAAACTTGTTCCCAAACTTAAAAAATGAAAATTCTGAATTCAGTTTTCCAAATTTTGAATGATGTTCAATTGTCTGTAGAGCTTTTAATTTACAGGAAATTTTCCTAGCCATTATCTCCTTTGAGTTTCACAATCCACCTATAGTGTAAATTGGAATTCTTAGCCCCATTTTACCGATGATCACTGTTACACATGATCAAATGAATTAATTTAAAAATTAGCTAGAACGGAAAATAAATTATAATATAAAGCAAGAAATGCAAGAAATTTTATGATAGATTTTATGGAAAAGTTCTCATGAATATATTTTGCAAGTGATAATTTCTCATTCATTTTGAAGGGGTCATCTGCACTAAAAGATAAAATTAATTTGTGTACTAATTCAATCTGTGGCTACTATCAGCAAAAATGTCCATCTTATTCTTCACTGATGATGAGAAAACATGAATTCAAGATATTGAGAAGTGGTTCTCTCACCTCTTAAGTCTTATAACTTGAGTACCGCAGATGTAAAATAAATCACCTGTTTATTAGACACTTTTCAATGCATGTGCCCATTTGCCATGAGGTCGTGAATAGTAAAAAAATCAGAAGCAGTATGGAGTAGTAAAGGGAATGAATGATGTCGCTTTCATCCCAGCCCCCCAGCTCCAATCTATTAGAATTTCAAAGCCACCTAAATATTCCAAATCAGAATAAAAATGCAACTGTGAACAGTCAAAATGCAGATAAGTTAAAATTGCTAGAAAACTAAGAAACCAGTGGGTAGGTCAACACATTTGTTCACTGTGCCCTTTCCTGGTGTTAAATGTCACCTCTCTGAAGGTCTCTCCAAACTTCAGACACAAGAACTGTCCCTTCCTGTGGATCTGCTCCAGGATTAGTTCATATCACTACACTCTTAGCACATCGTATGATAATTTTGCTTAGGCTTCCTTGTTCCCCACTAGACTATGAAATACTTTAAGGACTAAGTCTTGACCTTTGTATTCCTAGGGCCAGTATAATGTCTAGTATGCAGTATATACTAAGCTGCATCAATATGCACCTAAGTAAATGAATGAATGAGTCACACTGAGGGAAACACAAATACATTCTCTGAGGAGTAAGCCTAACCAGCATCAGAAAAAGAGCCAGCACCATAGCCAGCGTTCACATCAAGGCAGTTCATGTATTCTGGATTGGTAATTTTGACCATTCATTCCATATGTGTTTTCTCTACAGTTATATCTAACTCTTAGGAAATACGATGGTACTTATTTTTTACTCTATAAATAAGCTAACAGCTAACATATGCATTAAAAATCTCATTTAATAATTGTATAAAAGACTTTTAATTTTATTCTTTGTGTACCAAAATAAGCACAGTATCTGTATAATTTTCACTCTGTTGTGCCAATTTTTAAATGTTTATAAAAAATGTTCCAAACCAGCTTCTTTGGGTGAAAGCCAATCTCCATAAACTATATTTAGCTGAATTCCTTTCAGCATAGGTACTCATTAGCTTTGCTGTCTAAGAGCTCAGGGTCTCCAGGCAGGTCACAAACTCAGCTTCAGTCCTGGACAAACCACTCAACCTCAGAGCGCTAGGGTTGCAAGTCACTAAAATGAGTAGTTGTACCAGACGACCTCGCAGGCTCTGTCCTGCTCGCAGCATTCTGTATTGGTATAACTCCTCTTCAGGAATTTCAGTATAAACTCCACAGAGGTTTCAGTCCTTGAAGCAACCAGCAAATAAAAAGAGTCTTCCCGCCCCCTCCAAACCTGCCAGGTCCTTCAATATTTATATCCTATCAGTGGGAATCTAAGCATGAAATTTTTTAAAAAAAAGAGGTAGGGGATGATTCCTAGAATAGTACTTACAGCAGAACCTGAGGCAGGACTTAACGCATGAACAAACAGCAACCACATACCAAAAGCTATCATCATGGTGCGAGACTCTCAGTTGGCCCCTAAGATACCCAACTACTGGTGTTCACGCCCCTGTCGAGTGTGGGTGAGACCTGTCATTTGCTTTTAACCAGTAGAAGATGGCAAACGTGATGGATGTCTCTTCCTAATTCTGTTATATAAGACTGTCTCACTAGCAGAGTGCCTCGAGAAGCTGGAGCAGAGTGGCTGTGAAGAAGCAAGCTGCCATGAAGTGAAAATTTGCTCAGGGAACTGCTAGCAATCTCTAGGAGCAGAGGGCAGCCTCAGTCCTAGGCTGCAAGGAAACGATTTGCCAATAACCTGAGCAAGATTGGAAACAAATTCTTACTCAGTTGAGCCTCTGATGAGACTGCAGACCCAACCAACACCTGCATTGCAGCCTGGCCAGATCCTGAAGCACTGAACCCAGTTATACCATGTCTGGTCTCCTGACTCACAGAAACCATGAGATAATAAATGCGTGTTTTTAAGCTGCTAAATTCGCGATAATTTGTTACACAGCAATAGAGAACTAATACACCTGGAGGGTCAGCTCAGTCTTTCCATGTCTGTTTTTTGTGTAGGGTGTACATTAGGGCCACACAAAAAGTATATTGACCCAGTTTATCTCCCTTACCAAAAAAATAGATATAGCTATTTTACTTCCAAAAAAGTCATAACATTTTATTCTCTCATAAAATTGAAATAAAGCACACCTTAGAAAATGAATAAAGAACTTATTCTCAAAGCAACTGACTAGATCTTTCTTTACATTTGGAACCCAACACTGATGATAACAAGTCTTAAACTCATTCACTCATCAAATATTTACAGCACTTCTGTTTTGTGAAAAGTGGAAACTGTGACAAGTGCTCTGGGGAATATAGATATGAATAAGACATGACTGTGCCCCAAGAGAAATTACAACTTTGTTGCACTAAGTTTTGAGAATGTCTTGTCAATGCAAAAGAGTTTAAATTGTTTATAATACTGTATGTCTTACAGGATCACAGTTTCAGAACAGAGGAAAATAAATGCATTACAGCAAAGTAAAATTGCTTGTATGAACCCATATATAACATCTTTTAAAAAAACAATAGTTTCAGATAAATGACCAAGAGTCTTACGTATGGGTAATATTTCAATAACTAGATATATGGAGGAGAATGTTCTATGGGAGAAAACAGTGAATGAGATACTTAGAAGTAAGAATGAGGGGTATGTTCAGAGAACAAGCGATTTTGGTTTGAAGGCATCATGGTTTATTGGAAAAAGCAAAGGCATAGG
Source organism: Equus quagga (assembly GCF_021613505.1). Classification (NCBI taxonomy): domain Eukaryota; kingdom Metazoa; phylum Chordata; class Mammalia; order Perissodactyla; family Equidae; genus Equus; species Equus quagga. The sequence continues at coordinate 7,700,950 of NC_060267.1, read as the reverse complement.
ATAGAGCATCAATTAAAAAATAATGAGGGCCTGAACTAGGCTGGAATGAACAGAGGATCCAGACAGAAAAGAAAGACACTGCAGACATGGACCCTAGAATAAGCAGGACCACTGATTGCATGAGACAGATGATAGAGAAAGACAAATTGAAAATGACTCTGAAGTTTCAAACCTGGATGAGCAGGAAGAGAAGCATCATTAGCAGAATTAAAGTTAAGAGGCAGCACTGCTTTGTGTGGAGGAAATAGTTGGATTTGGTACCTGTTGGATTTAAAGGGCTAGTGAGAGGGGAGGTTTGAGAAGAACCGTGAGGAGAAGGAGGTCAAAGAATGAAGAAACCTCTAAAACTGTAGTTTCAGTTGAATGTTGGGTTTACAACGAGTAAAGAAGTAAGTTGGTAGAGAGAAAATGGTTATAGTCACTACGTATAACATCTTTTCAAGGTGGCAAAGCAACAAGGATCTTGAATAAGAAGATGGAATAAATTAGAAGATTGGAGTTACTCAAATGTTTTTCAGAGCATGTCTTACTACAACAACTCGAAAGGATAGCTCTGGTCTGAGTATTTTCAAAATATGAAAAGAAATATTTTATTAAAAGACTCCATAGAAATATATAAAGCACACATTAAAAATATAATTGTTATTTTTGGCACACATGCCCTTTGGACATAGCAACTCCCTTTTATGTTAGAAAAAAATTAAAGGAAAAAAAAGTCCTTCCATTCATCTTTTGAATAGAGAGTGAGTAAGCCATTGGATCCATAAATATGGAACATATGCATAGCTGTGGTGAGTGTGGAAGGGCGGATGAAAGTTCAGAGAGATCTGAAGTTATTTTATATGTATTCTTTGGGAAATTTTCTGACATGCTTTCCATTTCTTAATACAGCTCCCTGTGTTGAAACAATGACAGCTAGATGCAGGATTATAACACCTATGTTTTCAGCTATGAAAAGCAAGTTATTTCTTGATGATGAGTGTTAGGTCCAGACAAGCAAATAACACCATGCCCACTAGTCCTATAATTTGCATTTTGCTTTAGAAAATTTTCTTGTTTCCTACAGTTTCTATTTTTAGAATATGTGTCGCACACAACCTGGCAGTAACCAAATGCTACCCTTTTTCACATCTTCTGTAACATTTAGCACAGTTCTATGCAGAGAAGGTGCTCATAACTATGTACTAATTGATACATATATACATGTAAATTGAAAATTGTGTGTTAAGTGAGAAAATGGATGTAAAATAGCTGGCAAAGTGATTATTCATTAAATACTTAAAAGAAACATGCAATCAGAAATACTGAATGACAGAAACATCTTGAAATAAAAAGAGAAAATTAGGAAATAGTTGTAAGCTTAGAATCTATGTTATGTAAAAATATGAAGTGTTAACACCATCGTAAAGCAAATAATTTATGAATATTTGATTGGCTCTGAGTCAGGCAATCTGTGTGGCCTTTTGACACCGCACATATTAATTTCCCAGTGGCTGGGGAATCTCACCTCGATGCAAAGCATCACCCTCAGCTTTGAGTCACAGCAAGATGCATTATTCATGGTCTTGCCTGTACTCACCTCCTCATTCATTCAGTTTCTCTCTGTCTTCTCTCCTCTTTCCCTCCCTGCTTCCTCCGTCCCTCCCTCTCTCATTCTCTCTCTCTCTCCCTCATTTAGCTCTATTATTAACATTTTATACTCTGCTAGATTTTCTTGGGTCTTAAAGGAATGACGGAAGATCTGTAAAGAAATCCAGTCTTAATTTCTAGAGGCAATGTTTCCTTACAAATGTTATGTCATCAGAAGAAACAGTACTGGCAATATGGCTCATACAGCAGAGCCTGCGGGTTGTTCTCCAATATCCATGATCTTCTTCTTTTATAGTAAGACAACTTCCCAACTTCAGCTGGGCGTCTAACCATTCAGAATCAACAAAGCCTAGTCCATTGCAGTTGAAGGTAGCTAGGTATATGATGGCATTTTGGCCAAAAGCATGCCAGTAGAAGTAGTATGTGCAATTTATAAGTTGTGCTCATAAAAGAAAGTCGCTTGTCCTCTCCTTCCGCTTCTCTGCCATCTTGGACTATGGAGATGAAAGGATCACTCTAGGAGGCTGGAGCAACAAGGGAGAAGAATCCTCAATCTTGATGAATTTGTGCTGCGGAGCTCCAATACCATTTTAGAATTTTATCAGAGAAAAACAACCTTCTATCTTGTTTAAAGCAGTTTTATTTTGGACCTTGTCATGTTGCTGAATTTACATCCTTGTGATTCCAAAAGGCTCACTATATTATTGAGGAAATAGGAGGCTCTCCCCCATCACTTGTTCTTACACATCGTGCTTGTTTGATTTTCCTTTCAAATTTGTATCTCCACTTTGAAAAAATGATTATATTCAAGTAATCTCAGAGCTGTAAGGAGCTTTATGTAACACGTACTCTGGCGTTTCCTGATGTGTCTTTAATTGGATAGGCAGCAGTCTCGTGAGAGATGAATAAAGGACATCAAAGTCAAAAAAGTTTGGAAAACACCTAAAATGAATTCTCTTTTTTAAGATTTACAAGGCATATTAGCATATCAAAAATATCAGTATTCCTGAAATAAAGGAACATGTTAAACTTTTTTCCCTCTAGCAATGGAACACAGAAACATTTTAAACCCAATATATATTAACATACTTTGTAACTACTCTTCTGTGGAACATTGTTTGGAGAATTTTGAATCACTAGATAATGCATAACTCCTCACCACGTGTTCAACAAACGGTTCTTCAATTCTTGCTTAGATACCTTCCAATAACAGAAAACTCGCTGCTTCAAAAGATGGTCTATTTCATCCACTTCTTACTTTTGAAAACGAAGACGTTAATTAAGACAGACAGTAACTAGGCCTATTAAATGTGTCCATGTCCACCTTTTCTACCTCAGTCCCATTTGCCACAACATATTAAGGATTATTTACCACTTTAGTGATGACATCCAAAAGTTCAGTGAACTCATTGGAAACAACCTGCATACTCAATCCACCTGGTGTTTCATTCCCCCTTCAGCCATGTTTGATCACTTCATTTCAGTTTCATAAGCATTCTACGTGTCAGAGAGGAAGGTGTAAACTGAGTAAGTCTTGCTTTCACTCAATCATCTGATAACATAGCAGATATCACTGCAAGAAAGCCAATTATTTTCTGATAATCAACATGATCAAGTTCATTACTTGTCATTTGACTAGAAACTTAAGAATTGCAAAGCCAAAGAATTATATAACTAAAATGCACATTTAGTCCTCCACATTCATTCTCCTAATCAATAATCGTTGCCTCAGAACATGGTCGTAAATCCATATGTGGATGGCCCGCATTAATTTTTCACCAGTCACGATAATAAAGTATACTTTCTTAAAATTCAAAATGAACATGAATCAACCAAAATGACAAAATTTACAGTATAACTAACTTTATTTGTGTAAATGTACATAGTAACATGCATAGTAGTAGTAACTGATTAACTATAAAATTAAAAATTGTTTTACCAAGATAACCAATGTTTGGAAAAATAGTATCTAAATTATTTGTTTTGACCAATTTTTTAATAGAATTGTTGTCTTGGCCAATTTGTTTGTGACCAAGTTGCTTTCAGTCAGATCCTGTGCCACCCTTGCATGAATTAACCAAATAGACAGTTCTCAAGAATTTTTTTTTTAAGCTGCATTCAATAAGTTTAACTAATCAAATTGATTTCAGTGAAATCTCTTGGACCTCACTAATGATAGCTCTCAATATTAAATGTCACAAGTTTAATTAAAGAGAATTAATAGTGAATCCACTGAGCTCTGAGTAATATGTAAACTTTGGAATAGCCGTCTAATGACTCCACATAGACAGTGTGATTCTGAATACAAATATATTCTTGAATAAATTAAAAATGTTTTTGTTTCTTTTCCCAATTACAATTTCAAATTAAACTTATTCAAATGTCTTGTCACATTGGTAAGATATTTGTGGGTATTAATTAATTCTATTTAAAACTGAAAAGGTCTCAGGATACATTTGGCTCCTGAGCTGTTTGTTGGACACTCATGTGTTTACAAGGACATGGGCATTTAATAGGGATGGACTAGAAGTCGGCTTTAGACTTGGTACTAAGCCCAAATGTGCTATTAGGCTCGGCTTCAGACATGGCCTTGAGAAGGTCAAATAGTCAAAAGCCTACTTCAACACCATTTTTGGCCTCATGAAAATTATGTGTGATCAGTGATCATGTAATTGGTAGCTTACTGTCATTTCTAATCACAATATTAACAAAAATTGATCTTAAAAATTTGGATCCATTGTTAATATATGAATATGTAACTTGGAGGAAATCTGCTTATGTAATTTATATATTAAATAATTATTTCAGTCACTAATGCAAATTTATCTTTCTAAGAGTAAAATGCTGTACTAATTTATATTTAATAGTGAAAGCTGCTAATTCTATGTCAAAAAATGATTAAAAACATTCAAAGGGTTAAACAAATAGGGAAGTACACGTACTTAATAAATATTAGGAAAAAACCATTAGCTAGGTAACTTTAGGAAAAACATACATCTTTTTGATCCAAAAGTTTTTTATGAAATGCAAGTAATAATAATGTAAATAATTAGGTAGAACAGTAGTGATTATAACATGATTCTAATCTCTCTAGACTTATTTAGTTTATAAGGATTGACAACATTAAAAAATCTTTAATTACTTCAAATCATCTCTAGTGCAAATACAAAGAACACAAAGTACAAAAAGGAAAGTGTTTTGAGAGAAAAAATAGCGCCCCAAAATCTCCTCCTCCTCCACATGATTCAGCAGACAGCAAGCACCTATTTTATATCACAAATAGTGTGGTAGAATGTCTGCAGGGGCACTCTAAAAGATGCACTATAACGTCAAACGTTTGAACTCTGAGTGCTTGATACTTTAATAATAAAACTTAATAGTAATTTTAAAATTTACAAAACTTTAGATTTATGATCACACCTCAGAATTTAATTCTTTGATTGTGACATTTGACTTTGGCCTTGGCTTCAGTGGGCCAAATATGTGTCCAGTGCACCTCTACCAAATATATAAGAATTCTCACATCTAAACAAGGATTTTATTCACACCAATCAGTTCCAACACATACATGTTTTATCCAAATTTTGTTCTTAAGTTTTTGAACTACCTTTTTGTTAGAACACTGTCTTTGTAGACTAACCAATTTAGTTTTGAATCACTGGATGACCCTAGACAAGTTATTTGAATTCTTTGAGTGTTGGTTTCCTATAAGGTACGGATAATAAGACCTACTTTGCAGTGGTGAAAGGATCGAATGGGATCACATATGTAAGGACCCTAGCTCAGTGCTTGGTACGTACAGACCTTCAGCAATTGGTACTTTTCACTTTCTCGTTCCACTTGCCTATGTCTTTAATGTATGGAATTGCTGTCATTGTCAGTGTATGGACCATACAGGAAATTAGCAAAATAGAAACAGAGAGTCGGAAATGGAAGGAAACTTTGAGAACATCCACATTATTGTTTTCAATTTTTTTAGCAGCAAAATCCTTTTTCAAAATAAGATCCTACATGGAACCCCAAGAGAAGACTGATCAACTTGGAGCTGCTCTGGTTGAAGGAGAGACAGAGAGCACTGAATCCATCTGTTCCCTTCCTCTCTACTCTGAGCACAGCAGGTTCTTGATCATCCCACTCCCATAGAGTTCCAGGATGTTGTAATGGAATGGAAAGCAGAAAGCATGAGGCCTTAGGAGCACTGCTTTCTAGAAACTGGTTTTCCCCCAAACTGCGTGCCCTTGTGCCGGTCACTTAACCTCTTTGGTTAAACTCTTCAGTTTTGTTGATTTGAAAATGACTAGTTTGAAATATTCCATATAAGTCTAATCTAGTCCATCTTTTATCTTTCTTTTACCACCCAATTTCTTAAAGAGAAATCTATATACATAAAGTTTTATCAAAAGTTACCAACTGTGGTAAATTACATATTCAAGGGTAGTAACAATGAAATCTCCCTTCCCTCATGCTCTTTTGCAGTGTGATCTTGCCACTTGCCAGTCAAGAGATGGAGTCTAAATCCCCTCCTCTTGAGTCTAATTATCCTCCTTTATCGGGGTTGACCTGAGTTACTTCCTTGTACCAATACCATGCAGCAGCAGAATGACATTGTACGATTTCTTAAGCTAGATCAGAAAAGGCCATGCAACTTACATCTGCTTCCCTCAGAAAGCTCACCTACCAGATGTTCCCTCTCTGGACACTCCCACTCAGAAGCAATCCTGGCACCAAGTTGTAATAAGCCCAAGCCAGAGGAGAGGTCACCTATAGGTGCACTGGCCAACAGTCCCAGCTGAAACCCATCTTCAAGTTGTGCCAGACCAGGTACCAGACATGTACACAAAGCCTCCAGATGATTCCAGCCCCAGTCTTCAAGTCACTCCAAGCCAATCAAGTGTTCCCAGCTGCAATCTCAAATAAGCCATCCCCACTAGGCCTTGTCCAAATTCCTGATCATAACAAAATGATTATCTTTTTGACACTAAGTTTGGGGTTGCTGATTATGCAATAGATAACCAGAACAATCATAGCTTTATTACTTACTAAATCCAATGTCCTCTACTCATTTTTCATCCTCTTCAACCTTGCAATCATTCAGTCTTTAAATTTCCATCTTACTTTTACATTCATGTCACAGCACATTCTGATTCTCTCACTACCTCAATCTTTTTCAGAGGATTTACTTCCTCTAGCAAACTCTCAAAAGAAAGCTTTCCAGGAGGTCATTTCTTCACCTCTCTTTACTACTACGTCCTCTTGACTACCTCATCCACTGCTAGGATTTAAATTATCACTTCATTTATTCATGAATTCACTCAATAAATATTTATTGAGCACTTACAATGTGCCAAACACTGTTCTAGGAACTAGATATATATGTGTATACAGCTGTGCGCCAAAGAGACAACATCCTTCCTCTGGTAGTACATACATTCTAGTAAGAATAGATAAAAAAAATTAACAAATTAGCCTATAATAATATAATAGCCTAATTAGAAATAAGTACAATGAAGAAATGTAAAGAAGGGTGAAAAGGACTGAGGGGTGCTATTTTATAGAGAGTGGTAATGGAAGACATTTTTAATAAGATATAGTTGATCAGAGGCCTATATAAAATGAGGGATCTAGTCTTACATATGCAGAGAAATCATTCCAGAAAGAGGTATGTAATCAGAGGGTTCAAAAACAACAAGGAGACAAGAATAGCTGGAGTAGAGAGAGGAAGTAGGACAGTGGTAGAAGATGCAGCCAGAGAGTTATCCAGGAAGCAGACTATACGTGATCTTTTGGCCATCACAAAGGCCTTGGGTTTTATTCTGAGTAAGACGATGTGGGAAACATTATATATATTCATAAATCTCTAGTTCTCCTCTCAATTGGGGCCATAGAAAGATGCACTTCTCAGTTAGGCAAGACCTTTCAACTAGATGGGGCCAATGAAGTATGAGTGGGAGTAACATGTTACTTTTGAGTTGAGGCAGTAAAGATGTTACACAGGATCCTTCAGTCTCTCTTTACCTGCCTGAATAACCAAGAAGGCTGCATGTTCCAGCTGGGTGAGCTATAACAAGGTAGAGCTTATATTAGCTCAGCTCCCTGAGGGACTATGGGGAACAGAGATCACTATTCCTTTCCTTAGACACAGAACGAACATGTTGTATGAGTGAGAACTTGGAGGGTTCACCACTGGGATGTATTTCTATGGTATAATCTAACCCACCCTAAGGATGGAAGCTACTGGAAGGTTTGGGCAGAAAAGTGACTTGCTAACTTATATTTTGAAAAGCTCATATTGACTATTGTGTGGAGAATAGACTAGGAAAAAATCAGGGAGACCAGTGAGAGTCAACAGCCTTAGTTCAGGAGCGAAAGGATTGAAAGATGACAGTGAAATGGATAAAGGTGGTAACAAGAGGACCAGTGTCCAAATAAGGACACCTTTGAGAGTAAAAGAGAATGTTATTAATAGCCGTGAACTAGGACTGCCTTGGGAAAATCAAATGGTAGCTGTACAGGTGGTAAAACTTACAGTACAAGAATATATTTTGAAGATATCAACAAGACATGCGGATGGATTGGATGTTGAATGTGAGAGAAAGCAAAGTGTCAAGGATGAGTCCAAGGTTTTACCTTAGAGACTGGAGAATGGAGCTGGGGAAGACTGAGAAAAGAGTAGATTTGGGGCAGGAAGTAGGAAATCAAAATACGATATTAGGAAAGTTAGGTTTGAAATGCATGTTAGATATAAAGCGGAGATGTTAAGGAAGGAGGTGGATATATGACTATGTAAATAAGGGAGAAAGTTGGGGATGGAGATAAAAAAAAAAAGAACTGAGAAGTCATGAGTGTGTAAATATTATTAAAAGACACGTGACTGGCTGACCAAACCATGGAAGTCTAAATAGAGAAAAGAAGAGGTCCAAGGACTGAGCCAGGAAGATGAGAAGGATCCTTCAAGGAGACTGAGGAAGGACTGCAAATGAAGTTAGAAGAGAACCAGGAAAGAGAGGATCTCCAAGAAAAATAAGGGAAGAAAGTATCTCTGTAGAAAGTATGCTCTGTGTCAGTATCTGCTCAGATGCCAAGTACAGTGAGTGAAGGGAGTGCACCGTTGGTTTTGGCAACATGAAGATCATTGGTGACCTTAACAAGAGCAGCTTCAGGAGACTGTTGGGAACCAAAGCCTGACTCAGGAGGTTAAAAGAGAAAATGGAAAGATAAAGTAGAGACAGCATAGACAACTCCTTCAAGAAATTTTGCTCTAATTTGGAGCAAATAAATGAAGTAGGAAGTGAATGCGAGGTGAAGAAAAATTTTTGTTTTAAGATATGAGCTATAAGTGTGTTTTTACGTTAATAACAATGATCCGCTAGAGAGGAAATAAGTGATGCAGAGGAGAAGAAGGAACAATCGAAGAAGTGCAGGCCTTGAGCTGGGAAGAGAGGATTTATCAGTGTAAACAGAGCATTTGCCTTAAGCAGGGAACAGGGGCATAGCCGGTGCATCTTCTCTCACAGAAGAGAAGGGAGAGTACTGAGTGAGAAGATGAGTTTGTAGGTTTGCGTTGTACGAGAATGTCGAAGTTCTCGTCTGCTTGTTTTTATTTTCTCGAAAAAAAATGAGAACAAATTCAACAACTGAAAATCATGAGGTAAGAAGATGAAAAGCATTCAGAGAGCAAGAGAAAATGTAAAATCGTTTCATCAGCATACAAGTGAATTGAGCAGCGCAGAGGTCCTCACGCCTGGCTGCATTTTGGAATCACCTGGGGGATCTTTACTTGCTATGGATGCCCATACTCTGCCCCAGAACAATGAAATCAGATCTCCTGGGATTGGGACCAGGGCACAGTTATCGTTCAAGAGCTACATATGACATTATTAATTGCAACTAGATCTCGATTAATTTGATAACCATGAATTTGAAGTGAGATAAGGCAGCACAGTTCTTGCCGCACCCCCTCCAGACATGTTCAAATTGATATTCCTGATTCTCAGGACCAAGAACATCACTCTTAATCCCTCCTCAGTCTTCAATGGATCTTGGCCAGTCACTGGGGTGACTCACGACTCCAAACATCTCACAAACCTCCACACCTCCTTGCTTTTCACTCTGCTGTTGTACTCCACCTAGAGGTCCAACTTTAACGATCTCAAACCCGGCTGTGCCTCAGAAGAATTGGGGGAGGTCAACAATACACATTATATAACCTCATCACAAGATCTGGGGTAGAGCCTAGAGATGCTCTATTATTAGTAAATTTCCCACGTGATTCTTATACAGCCAAACTTGGTCCCTAAACCAAGAATGGAAATCACTGCACCTACTGAACCCCTTAAAATTCTTTTCATCCTTGAAGATCCAGGGAATATCTCTTTACCATTATTCCTTCTCGCTGAAATTCATTACTCTATTTTCTCACTTACACTGTGCTTATTCCATATGACTGGGACGGATCTAAATGCTTTCACACACATCAGCTCACTTAATCCTCACAAGCACCATGAATCAACATAACTTAGATATGGCTTCTGTGCTACTCTCATTGTTCTGCTCCTGGGCCCAGCTGTGGCCATGTGTCCAGCTTAGAGAGATCTCCTGCTTCCTCACACACAAGAGAAATGAGAACTTGGCAACATGAGTAGGAAGACAGTAAGATCAATAGCAGGGCTGCCTGGTGTTGCTGCTGGATTCCTTACCTGCACATTACCTCTTATTTCTGCTATGAATAACGGCTCTGATTCACAATGTTGACCTTAGACTGACCCAGTCACTTTGGCTTCTGCAGAGGGAAATCTGGCAGACTGACAGTGCCTTCAGGCCAATCCACAGCTCCATTTGCAATAGAGCACACCGGCAGGTTCCAAGTCCCTGTACAGTGTGTACTGACCTGGCATGCGGAGCTTTGTGCGATGTTCTGTTATGAGGTCACTACACGTTTTTCCAAGTCCCTTCTTGGGGAAGACATCAACTCATGGGGGACTAATCCTAATTAGATAACTCCAAACAGTGAACAAACCTTGCAGATGAAAATAAGTGGAAAAATACTGCAAGAAACACGCAGCTTTAAAATCCTACAAACAGTTGATTTTATCCTTTGACTGGATTCTTATTCCTTCTGAATTAAATGACAGCCACTTCTCTTTATTATCACTCCCTATTCAATAAAATCAATAATACCGTATAACTTTATTGAATCCACAGCAATTATTCTTTACATCAAATCACGTAATTTATTTTTTTCATGGTTCTAGTCACTCCAAACTTAACTCTTGGAACACAATCTTTTGTTTTCCTGTCATTTTCTAAATTTTTCTTCCTCTGTGACTATGATCCTCAGTAATTGCTTTTGTTGTCTCAGCTGCTCTGTCTTAAATGGTTTCTGCATTTCTAACTAAATGCTAATCCATTTCTTCTCATTGCCTGAAGAAAAAATCAGTTTGACCCCAAACTTTACTTTCTTCTTCTGACTGTAACTATTATTTTATGTTTTAAAATAATACACAAAACCTTGAACAGGTATCAAGAAGAAAATAAAAATTGCACACAACCAGCCTGAGCCCCTGTTAATGTGTTTTCCCTCCAGGCTTTGACATACTTGGATATAAATAACTATATTTATTAGAAAATCAAGGTATGCTATATATAGTTTTTACTGTATTTTGTAAAAATAATATCAAATTTTGAGGACTTTCCATGGTCTTTGAAAAAGGAAACTTTTAATATTTGAAAAACAATTTATTTTTAATGACTATATTTTACAAGATGCTACCATGATTAATTTAATTATTTTCATACCATTGAACATTTAGGATATTTTCTATCTTTTACTATTACAAACAATGCTTCACTGAGCAACCTATAGCTATTCTCAAACTATCAGAAAGAATAAACATCCTTCAACATAGACCTTTGACATAGGTCTGAATTTTTCCTAACATAGATTTATAGAAGTGAAATATTACTGAATGAAAGAGCATACATTCTGTTCCTTCCTTCATTCAATCTAAAAAAATCAGTTGTCTAACACCTATTTTGTGCCAGACCCTATCACAGGCTCTAGAAATATGGTCATGGAAAGACGCAGCACCCACCCTTAAGGGGCCTACAGTTCAGCAAGAGATACAGTAATTGTACAACTGCACTGAGCATCTTCAGTACTGAAATAATGGTAAGTACAATAGATGTTCCCTGACCAACTTCCACTTAGACAACTCTGGATTAACTGATGTCCTCCATTCCTAGCCTTTGGTTAACGAATTTCCTCAATACTGAATAAGCTTGGTGATTGGCTACTTGCTCCTACTGGTTAAACTGTGTACTTACCATGAATCAGCTTATGTGTCAGCAAAAGTGTTTATAGCAGTTGTACTTGTTACTGCACTTACATAATTTAATTAACTATTATAAAAACTGATGCTATTTGAATGTGAAAAGCTTTGGTAAGATTCAAAAAAGACTAGTAGGTAAAAATATATTTTTGAAGAATTAAGTGTGAGTGAAAAAATATCAAGGATTAGAGACGATGTCTGGAAAGATTCTGCACACAGATTATTCTGCAAATGTCTTAGATTCTTGAATCCCAACCTGGAAATTTAGATGATACATTATAAGTGTTGTTCTTACAGGGAAGATAAAGCAAAACCCTATGCAGAGAACTTATCTCAAAGAAAATGCCTTCACCCTTCCTAACAGTTGGGTAAATTAACATATATTTTTGCCGGTTTCAAATTTTACAATTTCCTCGTTAAGCCAGCTGTTAGACTAACTAACCACTATTAGTCTCAATGACACTGAAGAAACAAACTATTCCTTAACTAAAGCAAAGCTTTTACAAAACAGCGGCAAGCTGCTTCTTTGAAAGTTCGTCTAATATTTTCCTCAAAACAAGTACATAAGTCTTTTGCCATAAATTAGCTAGCACTTAGTGTTTAGAATCACTGCTATGCTTTCAGCAAATTAATAGTGAAATGGAACCTATTTTTGTATGTTTCTTGGGAATTTGTACTCCTTCCTTTGTGAATTTCCTGCTAATCTATAAAAGTGTTTGTGGGTTTTTTCCTTATTGATTGGTAAAAGATTCTTAATGTATTTAAGCCATTACCCCTTTATCTATCAAAGACATTTTTGAAGTCTGTTTCTTGTATTTTAATTTTATTTGTGGTGTTTTTTAACAGACCAAAGTTTTTAGTTTTCATATAGTCACATCCATCAACCCACGTCTTTCATCTCTACACCTATCTATATCTTGTGAATGATAGAACAAGCAACAGAATTGAGAGGGATTAAAATCGATAGTCTATCTCAGAGCCATTTTAATTTATTTTTATTTTTCTTCTCATTTTATTACTGTTTCTTTGAGTTTGTAACAATCGAACGTTACATAGCACATCCTGATGTCTCCATATGCGATGCCTCCTCCACGCTAACAACTCTCCTCCCAGGGATAAACTGAGTGTGCTCTTTACTCACCTCATAACCCTAATCCACTGCTGCCGGCTTACAGTTATGTAAATTGCAAAGCACTTCTGACATATAACCATCTGAGTAATAGTATTTAAATATGACTCATACTCTTGGTGCAGACAGTATTATACCATATGAAATCCGCTAATATTCCTCTAAGTGAAACTAATTTGGAATCTTTGAACACTTCCTCTCTAAATCATGACTTACATGTCTGAATCGCTGGGTTTGAAATTTGGTGACTGAATCCAGGAATTCATTCTTGCCTTCAACAACTACTAATCCGATACATACTCTTAGCAAGACTCTGTGCTAATTGCTGAAGATAACACAGAACAAGATAGCTGTGGTCTCTGCATTCCTGAAGCTTGCATTCTAGGGGGAAGAGAGATGGCAAACAAATTATACCAATAAAAAGTAATTATAATTTGAATAAGTGTTATGAAGAAGTGAAAAATGCTATAAGAGCTTGAAATTAGGGTTATTTGAGGACATGATATTAGAGATGAGCAGTGAAGGATTGGAAATAATCAGCCAGTAGAGTAGACAGCATTTAAGTTGGCTGGGTGGCTTGCAAAATTCAGAAAGAACCCTGCATTGTCACGTCTGTTGTACATGAGCTTAGCCCCCAGCCAGAGCTGATTAAGTAGGCCTGGACATTTGATCCAAGGTAAGCCAATTCTGGGGACTGAAGCTAAGAGAAGAGAATCGATGCGTCTCTGGTGGTAGAATAGTCAACACAGGAGAGAGACTCAGCAGACTGCTCTGGCTCTGTTCTCTGCATGTGAAAGAAAGAAGTTGTAGGAGTAAAAAATGAAGTTTATATCAGAGAAGTACAGACAGGAGGGGCAGAGACAGAAGGGGATCAGGCAGCATTTAAGTTTCTTGTGCCAATTGTCCCCCAGGCCTGGATCACTCCGGCCTTCACACAGTTATGTGAGATACTATCGTGCGCTTCCAACAAATCCCTCTTCTCTCAAAGCTCGTTGAAAGTGAATTTCTATAACCTTCAACCCAACCCATGCTAATTCACATAAGCAGGTAAAGGAGGGAAGTATATTCCAGATAGAGAAGACAACATATGCCACGGCTCAGAGCAGACTAAAGATTGACACATTGAAAGAATCCTTCAAGATGGAACGAAAGATCATCTGAGATAAGACTAATCAAGTAGGAAGAGCTAGAATCATGTGGGGTCTTTGGGCCACGTACAGGATTGGGGTGTAGCCTATGAGCAATTTTCACATTGTTCCTACTGAAGCAGAAAGAGAAACAAACAAAAAAGGGCAATTCAATGATTGAAAATATGTTCTTCCCAGGCAGTTTTCAGTACTTTCGGCAACCATGTTTGAGCACCTCTTAGATGCCAGGTGCTACAGAAGTATAGCCGGGGGTGGGACAGTGGGGGAAGGATAAGCATTTGATTTCCTAGAAAATATTACTTAAAAGGTATATTTTTTCAATAATTTTGAAGAAAGATAACATTTGTAAAGATTATGATGAAACACCTTAGAGCAGTGATTCTCAGCTGGATAAAACCCTGTCCCCACCCCTCAGGGACATTTGACATATCTGCATATATTTGTGGTTGTCACAACTGGGATGGGTGGCTGCCGACATCTAATGGGTTGAGATCAGGGATGCTGCTAAAATCCTACAATGCACAGGACAGGCCCCCCACAACAAAGAATGATCCATCCCCAAATATCAATCGTGCCAAGGTTGAGAAACCCTGCCTTCAAGGGAATGAGGTGATATCAAGACTATTAGACATGAAGAGAACACAGTCAAAGGGTAGAAACCACTCAAGCTCGTTCTCCCAGGTGTGAAAACTTGCCTACGGCTCTAGGCACTGAAGCAGGCCATCCTTTGCCCTCCAGGAACTTGTAGCCTAACTGGGGAGATAGACCAGAAAGATATGAATAGAGCAAGGCTGTAAATACTAACATATCGATGAGCATATGGTCCTGTAGAACAATGAAGTGGATATCTAACTAGTCTAGGGAGAGCAAGGAACACTTTCTAGGGGAGAGATCTCTTAGTTTCTGCCTAAGAAGGTAAAAGAAGGATCAGAATCAGTATCAGAAGGATGAAAAGAAATTAGCCAGGCAAAGTTCGCATCAACACAGGGAAAAGATTTCAGGTAGAAGGAATCTTATATGCAAAGATCTGGAGCCATGAGAGTGTACGGAATGTCCACAGGGCTCAGGTGCTCAGGATGTCAGAGGCAGAGAGCCCAGGAAGGGGCAAATCCGCAGATAATGCCAGAGGATTCAGTCCTTGCTGTCCTCAGAGGGGCAGTAATCCAAACTGAACGCAACGCTGAGGTCGTCCCCTTAACAAAGCAGAGTTGTGACTTGGTGCATTGTAAAGTGGGAAGCAGTGGCATTTTTAGGTTAATTCTGACTTAATATGCTTCAAGTCTATTTTTATGTATACGCCTGAAGTGCCTCAGTTCTGTATTTCACTGTGCCTGGATATTTTTATCGAGAGTGTGATAAATCAGTGATAATGGTATTTGGCATGTTTCACAACCAGTCAGTTTGACTGACACAAGGAATCAACCTCGCATATTTTAAAACTTCTTAAGTTTACTTTGGTTATAAGGCTGCATATTTTAAACATCCACCTCCATCGTTCCTTGACAAACCTTCCTTTAACTTTACATTTGTGTTAATTTGCAATATACACCCTTCAACCAAAGAACAGACAATAAGTGCACAGATTCTAGGAATAGAAGCCTTACTAAAGGGACTGGTTGAGATATGACAGAACGAAGGAGCCAGCCAAAAACTCTCAGGTATAGAGAAAGCCATTTGATACCAGTTAGCAGGGAATTATGTGTGTTTCTAAGGTAACTCCCAACACAGCTTGTTGTATTCAGTGTCTATTATACTTTGGAAAATTCTCAGGCTTTTTTCTTTTCTTAAAAGTCTTTCATTCTTTTAAATATTAAAGATCTCTAGCTAAACAAAAAATGTACTATTTTCACGACCAGCTGTCTAGTCAAGGAGCAAAGGAAAACAATGATCTGTTTCTTTTCTTTGGGATTTTAACTTAATTTCCCTTCTGAGAATGTCATACCAAGACAGTGGGAAAGGGAAGATGGCGGCAGACAGACATTTGAGAGACCAGGAGCAGGAGTCTTGAGGGACATTTAAAATTTAAGGAAGGTCAAGGCCAGCTCTCAGAAGCCAAAAATTATAGAGGTGCCAGTAATCAAGGTTAAGGACAGGCAACCATCAGCAGGAAAGAGTCAAGATTCCAGTCACAAAAGGATCTTATCGTGGCACGAAGCCTCTTCAACTTAATTCAACAAAGCCTGATGGAGTCCCTAATTCACACAGGGCACTATGCATATTCCTCTTTCCCGCTGGAGCAAGGGGCAATATTAGCAAGAGGTCAGGCCACAGTCTGCTGGTACCAGTAGGTGAGTCCCAGCATAAATGCGGTCCATGAGCACCATGTCTGCCATGGACAGTGTGCAACCAGAGCAACAGCAGACCCTGGCCGAACAGCCGCACTACATCACGTCAAAGGCTCTCTGCCTTTACTCAAAATTTGAATAGTCAAAATAAGACTCTTTTTCCCAAAAGAGAGGTATTGTACAAGAACCTGTCTCAAACCAGTATACATCTTAAGAACAAGGCTGTTTCAAAGAGTGGGAAATTAGAAAGTCAAAAAGCCATCTGGCTGATAAATAGGGTATCCAAATTCATCAAGTAAGATGATACAGAAAGGTGGAAGACCAAATAGAGCCCACATAAACCAAGTCATGATGAGTTCCTTACTCTCAACTTAGACACTGGTCAGTGCCAGAGAAAGCTTAAGCTGTAAGAAAAGCACCAGGGGATTTTAATGGCACAGTCTTCACTGGGAAGCCTTTTTGTGTTTGTTTTTTGAGGAAGACTGGCCCTGAGCTAACATCCGTACCCGTACCCATCTTCCTCTACTTTCTATGTGAGACACCTGCCACAGCATGGCTTGATAAGTAGTGGTAGGTCTGGCCTGTCATGCGAACTGGCAAACCCTGGGCCACCAAAGCGGAGCGCACGAACTTAATTGGTATGCCACTGGGCCGGCCCGACACCCTTTTTGTTTTTTGCTCATGTTTCAAAGGTATATAGAAAATAATTACACAACGCTAGATCATGAATCTTCTCAGCCACCAACATGGGTTTACTAAGCACATAGTGACAAATGATAGGAAGGAGAAAAGAAAACAAAATGTGGTCTAGTTTGTTCAGAGTTTCTCCCATGTGGGGGAGTTTGCTCTGTATTTTGGGAGGTCAGATGGCCAATATCAAGAGCAACTAAGTGCCTTCCTTCTACAAGCAGATGCCATTTCAGCACAGGGTGTTCTTGCCTTTTTTTTTTTTTAAGTTGAACTCTGTTGTTCTTGGAAATGTCAGGCACAAATCCTCTGAAATATCTGACATTTTCAGTTTCCAAACAATGTGCTGCATAAATCTGTGTGAAGAATAAGAAGCCAAGTTGAGAACCTGAGTTTATTTAGGTTTGTGAGATTTTTACAACGAGCCCATTTAAAGGATTCTCCCAATGAAGTCAGTGAAATACTTCCTAGAAATCAAACTAAAACATACATTCTATGTCAGGAAAATTCAGCTGATATTCAATTTTTCAAACACCTCAAAGCATGAGGAGCCCTAAATATTTGATGACATTTTAATTACACTGAAACATTGGGGCAAACCAAAGAGCTATTCCACATTGAAGTGGACATTCTTTCGCTTCGAAATGCCCTATACAAGTCCTATTTAAACTTAAACCACATTTACTCAGTAAGGAATCTCGCTAAGGAAATTTCACTTGATATTGAAACACACTGGTCTCAGATTCCATGTTAATAATAATACTGGAAAAATAACACATACCTGGCTTATAAGAGTTAGTTCTAAAAATGTTTAATAATTTATGCAGAAATGTAGATTACTGGGGCAGGTGGTACTTTAAAAGATGTCAGTGTTATAAACACTTACTTTCTCATTATTCATTGAATAATTTCTTCCCTGAAACAGCCAAATGAGATTCCATGAGAATTTCACTTTAAATCGTTTCTACCTTTTAGCCAATAAGGAAATACTTTAGCCTTGAGCTTAAGACTGACACTGAGTGGCAAGCATCTCCAATTTGAAAAAGATTCTTATCTAAGTGGTTTTCTGAAAAATATTTCAAGGCATTTTCAGCGAGACTGAAATCTGGTCAAGTATAGATTCATTGTTTCAGTATTCAGAACTGAATCCTATATATGGACTCATTTGTTTGTCAAAACAGAAGGAGAAGTTTACTTTATTGTTACAATAGCACAAAAGAAAGCAGCATTTTCTACATATTTTCAAATGGTTATTATTTTTTTGAGATACAGAAATTTATATTACCGAGATTAAGGTCTTTATTAGGTTAAAATAGATCATTTTTACAGGAAGTAGGTTTTAAAGCTCATTATACCCCAAGATTTCCATTATGATTTAATTTGAAGTGAAAATAAACAGAAATAATAATTTTGTTCTGCTAAAATAAGCAGTCACTGAGCTTCAGTAAAACATCACAAAACACAGTTACAGAGAAGTAACAAATTGGCTAAAAATCACAACTCATGAACAATTATCAGCTTTGTGAGAATCCATTATTAGTGCATAAAAAATCATCTTTGTCTATGAAGGATAACTGGCTGTTTTCTCATCCCTAGATGATATATTGTATTGAAAACACTCCACAAAGCAACCTCTTCTGACAGTATCACAAACTTAGCAGCATACATACTGTGTATATTTGTGTGTTAATATCAGACACATAGACTATCCAAATTCAGAGAAAGTTGCCATTGTGTTGAGCTCAGGACCACCTACAGAAATGAGTCTGTCATAAGGAATTAAGCATGATGAAATGTTCTGTTTGACATGGTAGCTAAGGGCTCCTGGGAAATCAGGTAGCAGAGAACAAACAAAGATATTTCATAAAGAGAAGAAAGTCAAATGATAAACTGAGAAGTTTCCAAGCTATTAGTTGAGGTGGTATTTTAAATCTCTGCTGTCTAAAAGAGCTCCAGCCTGATCGTGTCCACAGCAGTTGTAGCACTGATAAAAATATAGGAGTTTCTTTACTGTGACACATGACATTCGGTAAAACTGAATGTCTCAATAACATGCAAATATATTTAAATTTTAATTTACATTATTTTTAATAGTTTTTTAACTAGATTCTCTTGTTTACTCAGTCAGAGACACTATCTCTAGAAAAAGGAAAAGCATATGGAGACTGCAAATAAGCCAGGGCTTGGTCACCCCCAGCTTCTGGCTGCCAACATCCCAAGCCCAAAGCTTCTCGTTGCCTTGTAGGGCCAGGACAAGTGACTCAGAAACCTTGAAACATTGCATCATGAACCACTGCGGCTCCACGATCAACCTTTGCTTTATTAACAAAAACAGGATCTTTGGCACAGAAACTTTCCCTATGAGGAGTTGGGATTAGGGTGTTGAAAGAAGCCAGATGGGAGACATTAAAGAAAATCCCCTAGAGGGATGTGAGAGTTTAGTATCCTTCTCGGAAGATTACCCATTTTCCAAAGAGAATATCTAAGCACTTGGAATTACAACGCCATATTTTAAAAGTTCCCCAGTGTGTCCAGAGGCATACGCAATCATTTGATAACTCTAAAGAACTTTGTCAACAGCATTCATGTAACGATCCACAGAACAGGGTTCTACAAAATTACAAAACATACAATATACCATATGGAAAGAGTCTAGGATGTTCCTCTTTTTTTTTTTTTTTTGATGAGGAAGATTGGTTCTGAGCTAACATCTGTTGCCAATCTTCCTATTTTGTTGCTTGAGGAAGATTTGCCCTCAGCAAACATCTGTGCCAATCTTCCTCTATTTTGTATGTGGGTCACCACCACAGCATGGCTGATGAATAGCATAGGTCCACGCCAGGGATCTGAACCCATGAACCCGGACCACCAAAGAAGAGTGTGCCAAATTTAACCATTATGCCACCGGGCCAGCCCCCAGGATTTTCCTATTAATAAAATAGATAAATGGTTGCCTAATCCCTTTTTACAGACCATAATTCCTTCACTAACACTACGATAGAATGGTTGTATTGAACTAACCACAGAATTCATTATATAAAGTAAGCTTTTGTTCCACTTTACGTGATGAGATTGAAAGTATTATCATTCTACATTTTGAAATAAACACAATATATTTAGAGCCCAGATTGGGAGTCCAGACCCTTTTTAAAATATGAAACTTTAGCTAAAAAGCAACAAATTCAGTCTGGAAAATGGCAATTCTAAGACCGTCCAATAATAATATCCTAGCACATCTTCTCAGGTGCTATCTGATAGGCCAGATGGATAGACTTTTCTTCTATACTTACTAGTGCATTATAAATATTAGTGTGGCTGGACATCCCATATTCCTTAGCATACTTTCTTCAAGTTTAAGATTTGGAGCTCAATTTTTCTTTCATTGAAACAAATACACTTCTTCACTTCCAATAATGTTCTCTAAATGATTAGATTCAAGTTCAAAAATACCTCTGAAAGGTGAGTGGGAATCATTCTAGTACTTCTATCAAGGTGATATAGTATTTTCATTAATTAGACAATTTTTTTAAAGTTTATGACTTATTTGAGAATTCTGTACTCGGGTAAAATAAGATCACAACCCCAAAACTAACTCAGGTAAGAAAAACCATAAAGGATAACCATTTTTAAATGTTTCCATGATATAAAAGTCAACAATTAGGGCTACTGTCTTTATTTATGTAACTTGAATATTACTTCAATTAAAATAAAAACTTGATTTGTGATTAATGAGAACTCTAATTACAACCTAAAACAACGCCTGACCAAAGACAGCTCTGACAATGACAGTCACATTTTGATAGAGATATTTAATTTCCTCCGTAAAGATACAAACAGATTTCAACAACTGTTAAGTAAAAGTGGTCCAACTTCTACAATTTCAAAATCCAAGCTGTCACTCTAGCAAAACAGAAGACTTGAGTTCATCTCCCAGAGCTATTTCATCAAACAAGCTATTTTGCGATCCTAGCTTGTAATCATAGCCTTCTTACTTGCCACAAAGATTTCTCATTCTTCTCTTAGCTGCCTTCCAACCCCCTATGCTTTCCCTCCCACACATGTCCTTTACGCATCCATTACACATCAGCCATCTCCTGCCTTCACTGACCCTCTTAGGCTGCCACATACTTATGCACTTTCTAGTAATTTTACTTTTTTCCCAACGTTAAGATGGACCTGTCTCTATCACATCTCCTGCTGTTGTTATTATAAGCATATGCACATGCTTTGTCCTTATCTGTGAAAAGGTAAGATTTTATTAAATACTCATTGTGTTCATACTTTTATTACACAACCGTGTTTTTCTTTTTCTTTTAGTTCAGGAGTTCCTCGAGAGATAATGGTGTAATTCATTTTGATGGTCTCTTGGTGCCTAAATAGTATCTGGCACGTAATGAATGCTCAATACATATTTGTTGAATGAATGAATGATAAATAAATTACGGGGGAACAAAACGTTTGGAAGGAAAGAAACCAATGAGAATTTGATATTATTTCTGAAAGTTAATTGTCTTCAATATTTGATATGTAAAAATTACTTTGAAAAAACCCATTGTATATAAAATGTATAAAAAAACATGAGTTCAGAGATAATTATTCACGTCATTGACCTAAAAAGAGTGAATTTTCTCCAATGTTTTCTAAAATGAGCTCATTTATAAAGTTCATTAAATATACATTTTAGGAATATATAAGTTTCAAAAACAAGGGATGCGGCTTCACCTGCCTTTGACTGAAATGTCTGCCGGACTTACATTCTGAAGGCGAATTTGCTAGTATTTCATAACGATGTGAAGCAGCATATCTTTGTTAGGGAACAAGAACTACAGGGTGATTTTACTTAAGTAATATCTGTTTGGAGATGAGTCATTTGCAGAGTCTTGTAATTACACCACATATAACCTAATAACTTGCCATGTGAGTTATGCGAACATGTTTTCTCCCTGAATCCTCTACTAGTGGGGCTGTCACTTTTATCTACCATTGATTTTCATTTCTCTTTATAACTCCAATGCAATTTGTTTCAAATCAGGAAAATCGTTTACTCAGTTGATTGATTTTCTCTACATTAACTTTCCAGTGAACTAGTTATAACTCAAAAATACATTATAAAACAGCTTAATTTTTTTCTACTAACAGATAATGCTCAGTTTCCTCAAAATACTCCCACAGTTACATATTTGCAAAAGCATATGAATTTCACGTATGGGAAAAGAACTAAGGGACTGATTATTATATGTATTATATAATATTTCAAAAGAGCAAGAAAACATTCCCCATAGGACTCACACTTAAATTTTATTTCCCAAGGAATGCCTCTCAAAACCGTCAATATTTATAAAAGTAAAATTTAAATTTTTTTTTATAGAAGAAACTATAATAACACATTTTGTGGCACTTTAAAAGATATTTTGTATGCACTGTCATAAAAATCTATACCAATCCAGTATAGGAAAATGAGCACCTATTATGCTTATTTTACAGATAAAGAAACTAAAATCTCAGTGATAATCCGTTTCACCCAAGGGTATTCAGCTCAAAACCGAAATTCTCCCGGCTCCAAATTTTCTTCTCTTTTCACCACTCTGATCAAATAAATATCTTAAGCACCATTTCATATTAGTCTTTCAATCTGTTTATCTTATAAATGCAGTCTCCCATACTCACTGTGAACTGATGAACAATTTATTTGTGAAGGAGACATGTTCATCATGAGTGATTAGCTAAGCAGTCATTTTGTTTGGTAATTTAATTATCTAGTCTTGTGTTCTATTTATTTTATTTTATCACCATCCAAATATAACTAGATTTGAATTACTAAGTAAATAATTTCCTACTATACAGACATCCAATACATTAGTGATACAGAAATGGAACTCACAATATGAAAAAGTATAAACTATAGAAGATATTAAAAATATTTTCCAGTGGCCTGATAACTTGCATTATTACAAAAATTATAGAACAACATGGTTTGGTGACTTGGTAAGAAAGGTGTTCACAGGCCCAGGACAGAAGCCTGGTGTGGGTGAACAAAATTGAAGTACCACAATAGGCCATCATCTTTTTCTATGACACTCGTGAAAAAGATATAAATAAAATAAACTGTAAGATATATGAAAGAACTTTCTCCCTCAAATATTTTGTCATATGAACTCTTTAAAATGTAGATTATTGATCTAGTAGGTTATATTAGCTCCTTCACATCCTTAAGATCTGTTATATTGGCATGCTATTAAAGACTCTTATAATGACAGGAAAAGAACGATACTATGCAAGAGGTATCATAGCAACGAAAACTGACCAAATCTGGGGCATGCCTTTTCAACAGGGGTGATATCATCCATCTCCCCAGAGGGTGAAAATTGGTTCATGGAAAGTGAAAAAATCTTACTCTCTTTGTCTATAAAGCATAGACACACAAACAGCACATAAACAGATATACCGTATATCTGTGGTATTAGAATTTCAAGGGAGTGGAGCTCAATTAGGAAAAAAATATCTAAGGGGCTGGCCCCATAACCGAGTGGTTAAAGTTCCACGCGCCCCACTTCGGCAGCCTGTTTTGTGGGTCTGGATCCCGAGTGCAGACCTACTCCACTCATCAGCCATGCTGCGGCAGCTTCCCACATGCAAAATAGAGGAAGGTTGGCACAAATGTTAGCTCAGGGCGAATCTTCCTCACCAAAAAAAAAAGAAAGAAAGAAAGAAAAAATCTGAAAGCTCCTTAGAGAGCAAAAATGAAAAACAATTGAGAAATACCGCTCTAGGTAATCAAGTATTAGCATAGTCTACTCTAAGTTAAATAAACTCAAGACCTCTTTGACTTCCTTTAATCATTGCCAAGTGATGAGGATCACTCATAGGAATACATTAAATAAATTCCTCCAAATCAGTTATGGATGCTTGTTGATAGCCACACAGCATCCAGTACATGCCTGGAAATAACTAAATATTTTTCAATTAAGGAATTGTTCACAGTCAAAAGAGAACAAAGTCTTTATGATTTTCTTCTCTTTTTTTAAGTCCAAAACTATGTGATGATATAACTTCATTTAGCGACCATCAAACCCACAAATACCAGAAAAACTATACTATATTTTCTGAAAATACTAAGATTCACTCTCCTCAGAGTACACTTGTTCTGCTTAGAGTTTATTATTTGAAAAAAAAAAAAAACTTCTTGACTGCAAGAGAGAGAAACTACAGTGAAAGAATATTCTTTTCATAACCCTTTCATATGTACTTATACATAAAAGTAAAGTATGTATATGAAGGCAAAGAAATAATAAGGATTACTTCATTTATTTTAACTTTAAATACTCAGAATTTCCCTAATTCTATACCTCCAAATATATCCTAAACTGAAAAGAAAACCTAACCCCTTTAAATAGAGAAAAATAGAGAGAAAAAAATTTCCTAAATGTAACTTTTAAACTATTTTTTAAAAGTCAACATTATACTTAGTTCTGGAACAATAGACCTTCCACCATTAAAACAGGAAGAGAAAACAAGGATACCATTAATTTCTCAAACTCTTTGTAACTTCTGTTCAATGTGCTGAAATATGAAATCTAAATTAAGAGCATACTTAAGGGAAGAGACATGTCCTGATTTTCTTTATGCTAGATACTGGTAGGAACAGGAGATGCCAAGCATGAAATATGTGAGTCTACCCTCATACAGCCGACAGCTAAGTGGAAAAGATAAGCATGAACCAATAATTATACAGGTAATTAATTAGTGACAATCATGATAAGAGATGTAAAGTGTGCAAAGTGCTATGTGACCATATGACAGGGAAACCCAGCTGGAGGGATAAGAGAAACTTTCCGGGCAAGACAATAGGTGGGAATGATGGCTTGCAGTTAGCTAGACAAAAAGCAATGAAATGAGAGAAGACACACACCCAGAGGGACGGTGGCATATGGGGCACAGCACCTTCAAGCAACTACAAGAGAGAATATGTGTGGATCATACTGAGTATGAGGGAAGGCACCTAAAGAAGAGGATGAGAGACGAAGCCCACGGGGCTTTGTCAACCAATGTTAGAAGTTCTGAACTTTATCTTGAGAGTTCTAAGTTGAGAAGTAAAATGATCAAATAGTTATTTTTAAAAACTTCACTTCAGCAGCTGTGTGGAGAACCGATTTAGAGATAGGAAATTTTGGATGATAAGAGAATTGCAATAGCACAGAGAAGATAATGGCCATGGAGATGGAGAACATATTCAGACTCGAAAGACAATTAGGAATTAAAACTAATGGTATTTTACAATTCATTGGATATGGGTAGAGATGGCAAGAAAGGTGTCAAGGATGATTCCAAAGACTCTGGTTTGAACAACTGGGAACAGAAGCTAGAGCAAGCTGTGGGATGGGGAGGATGCCATTAAGAACGCTTTCTGAGTTTCAGAATTAAACAGCAGCTGCTCTGTGAGTCCAACCAGAAAACCAGACGGATAATGGTATTCTTCTTGACTTCACTGGCAGCAGGTTCCGGAAGAAGATGAGAATGTCTTGGGTACCTAGAAAAAAGCCCTACCAAGTCCAAAATTAGATGCACATATGTGGTGCCTATGGAAGCAGCCTCCACAAACACTAAGAAGAAAGCAGTCAGGGACTAACAGAACTAGACACATCCTCAGAATGTCCTACCTACATTCTGAGAACAGAACACACATGAGGAAGGAAAGTTCAAGACCCATTCACCCAGACTCGGACAAGTAATAGGAATGGACGAGAAAATAGGAAGAACAAACAAGGCCTACAGAATGTTATTTTTTAAATGAAAGAAAGACATTATAGTACACTAAAAGCAATGTCATAGCATCATTTAAAAATATACCACAAGAAAGAAAAATAAAATTTCTGAAGCTCCTGCTTTG
Organism: Equus quagga; assembly: GCF_021613505.1. NCBI lineage: Eukaryota > Metazoa > Chordata > Mammalia > Perissodactyla > Equidae > Equus > Equus quagga. Next base: position 7,674,896 of record NC_060267.1, on the reverse strand, counting down.
TACTTCCATATAATTCAGGAAAGACGGACTTGATCAAAGCAGGGATGGAAAATGAACTACAACAATCAGACTGTGCAGAAAAATTTTAGAACTGGAAAAGAGATACATGGAAATCAAAAAGAGCTTAAGAAGATAAGGAAGAGCATAAACAAACTAAAATGAAAATAGCAAAATTAAAAACCTCGTTAGTATTCTGACATAAGATGGTGGATTGAAAAAGACGTGTTTAAGTAGGAGGCAGTAGCAAGAAAATTTTGGAACTGGCATTGGACTCAAGAAAGAGGATCTGTAGGTTGGCTGTGCAGAATCAGCAGAAGGATGAGGGACTGGAAGCAGCAGATAGGTCTGGAAGGGGTAAATTGAGGGCTATAATTGGGAGCACTGGGGAAAGCTGTCTCAGAAGCAATTAACTCTCTAGTTACTCTTCATCATTCCATGTCGCTGGGCAGCTGCCCCATCTGTCACCACGGCAAAAGCCTAGAGGTTTCTTCTTTTGGAGAGAAAGACAGAGGTGGTGTCTGGACTAGGGAACACAAGACAGAGCAGAGGCTGTAGGCACCACACTGAAGACAAGGAACTCAATGAACTGCAGAACGGGGAGGTGAGACATAAGCCCCGCCCACCCTCCTCAGCCACCTTCACCCTCAACCCTCTGACATTCTTAGCCATGACATTAAAGGATTCTTATCTCAGGAATCTGGCCAGTCTAAAAAGGAAAACCTAAACATACTGACACTGGTGGTTCTCCAATTAAAGTCCTGCCACATCATCCTACCCTGAATCTCAAATTCCACAAACCCCGCTGACACGCTCAGAGCTCCGCGGGCAGACGATGTGGGATTACCAGCTCTCTAAGGAAAGCTTCTAGCATGGACGATGGAAACCAAAACAACAAAGTGTGGACAAAATCCTAGAAGAAAGAGAGACCATGCAAGAAGAAAGACTTAAAAATGGGGACAGGAGAACATCCAGAAAGCAAAAACAGGGAGCAACTGGAAATTACAGTATATAGGCCGGCCTGGTGGCCCAGTGGTTAAGTTTGCATGCTCCGCTTCAGTGGCCCAGGGTTTCCCCAGTTTGGATCCTGGGCGTGAACCTAGCACCACTCAGCAAGCCATGCTGAGGCAGTGTCCCACATAGCACAGCCAGAAGGACCTACCACTATAATACTCAACTGTGTACTGGGGGCCTTTGGGGAGAAGAAGAAGAAGAAGAACAAAAAAAAGATTGGCAACAGATGTTAGCTCAGATGCCAATCTTTAAAAAAAAAAAGAAATTAAATTATAAAAGAAGATCAAAATTTTGCACAGGTTTGGACAACAAAGGTGAAGAAATACCTCCCCACCAAAAAGAAAAATAGAGCAAAAGGACAGAGAAAGAAGGTAGGAGAGAAAACATAAGACCATTAGAAGACAAGTTTAGGAGGTCAAGCAGCCAAACAATAGGAGATCCGGAAATCAAAGGGGAGGACAAGAATAATTAATTAAAGGCAAAATGAAAGTAAGATTTTCTCTGAAAACTGAAATCTAAGCTTGAAAAGATTCACCCAATAATTAAAAGTGACAAAACCTAGACACACATTGGCAATAATTTTTTTAACTCGAAGTTAAAGAAACCATCTTTAAAAGCATCCAGAGACCCATCCCCTCCCCCAACCAACAACAAAAAAAGATTACCTAGAGCTGGTAAAGGAACAAGCCCGGGTTAAACTCAGACTGTCTGGGGCTCTAAAGCTGGACTCTTACAGAAAATGCTAATAGACTAATTACGTGAAATTTAAACTGCTGGTAATACAACACAAAATGTTAATCCTTAATAAAGAGCTCTTATAAAGCCACAAAGAAAAACAGAGTAATCTAATGAAAACAATGATAAAATACATGAAAAGGCAATTAATAAAAGTATTAATGATCAATAAGTCAAAAAGATGTTTATCATCTTTAGAAATTAAAAATTGGAAACTGAAACAGGATGAAATTGGCAAATATTAAATAGGATGATAAATCTCAGTGCCGACAGAAGTGTGTAAATACAGGCATTCTCATTCCTTGCTGATGGGAACATAAATTGGGATGTTTGCAACTTGATAGTATGTAGCAAAATGCAGATGTTTTAATATGCATAAATATTAATGAACATCCTATGAGTACACTAGATTATATTTATTTCATTAGTGCTTCTTCTATACTTTCCAAATATTCTAAAATGAACACAAATTATTTTTATAGTTAAAAATATATTGTCAAAACATAAAAGCATTTTAAAATTTAAGTCATTTGACCTAGCAATTGCATCACTCCAAATCTAGCCTAATAAACAGATATGAGGAAAAACAACTTCACGTACGATTGTTCAGTGTAGCATTATTTTTACCAGAGCAAAATAACAAACAGCTCAAAAACCCAACACATACCGTATGGCTGAATAAATAGTTTCACAGGAAACATGAAGAAATGCTCACAATATCATAAGTGAGAAAGGAAAAAACAAACCTATGGATACAGTATATTCTTAATATTATTATATGAATAATATTTGAAAGTTAACAGCAATATATGTGTAGCAGGATTATAGGTGTTTTAAAGTTCCTTCTTTATATTTTTACGTTTTCCAAATTTTCTCCAACAACGGTATAGGACATTTTATGTTTTGAAAAATATAAAAATTATTTTAAAGCAACATTAAATTTGAAAAGCATATAAACTGAAAATATACAATGAATGTGCCCAAGCTTTAAGAGTTCTGTAAGGTTTTCAAAACGACCCATAACAGAAACATTGACTTGGCAAAGCAACTGAATAATTCAAATAATAGAAAATGAAAATAGTTTAAAAATTAACTATCGATTCATTAATATTCAAAAATATAGATTAAAATATGAATAAGAGACCATTTCAGGACCTTCTAAATTGATAAAGATATTTTTTAAAAATTAGTAGCCAACATTTTCAGGTGGTGAGATGGGAAGTTTTATACACCTCTGTGAGGGAATAAAAAGAAATTTGACAATAAGTATAAATATTCCTGTGGCAGACATTTGTCATTTTCTTCCTCAACATCTACCCTTCTGTATTCCTCTCTGTTTTGAAAGGATCTGGAAGCTTAGATACTAGATTTCCCAGACTCCCTTGCTGGCTGGTTTGTGGTTGGACTCTGCCCGTGGAAGCGTGGCGGCTACAAAGAGGTGCACTGGGAACTCCCTCCAAAGAACCCACTGCGAAGAGCAGAGTTGACTGCTGGCCTCCAGCTGCCCCACCTGTGGATCCATCGCAGGATCCCGCCAAAACCACACTTTACGGGAGCTGCCATCAGTCAGTGACGGAGTGCACAGGAACAATGCAGCCTGGCCTCTTTGCCCATTATGGGGCTCCCTCTAAGGGCAACCCTTGCTCAGGGACTCCAAACTGGCCGGGTCAAAATTTTTTAAAACTGGGCTCAAGTTTGAGGTTCTTCCTTTCGGTCCTCCTTCCTGCCTTCTCTTCCTTCACAGGTGTCAGCAGTTCCTCATGATCTGAGGGCTCACCCCCAGCTTCTCCTGCTCCCTCCCACCAGTGTTTCCCCCAATAAATTTCTTGCATAGTGAATTCCATCTTGGAGTCTTCTTGGAGAAAGGACAACTGAAGGAAGGAAGGAATCATCTATTTTTTTCCTGTTTCTGGCTTCAGAAGTGCTAAGGGAGGATAATGTGGATGCCTGTGGGCTCAGCAGCATTGGCGCAGAGGCGAGCAGCATTGGCAGCATTCAGCATCCCGGGTCTTGCAATATTGTGAGGAACTGGTTCCAGGCTTCCCTCTCGGCGGCAGCGGAAGTGATTTGTAAAGCAGCAGCAGGGCTTCAGCAATCTCAGCAGCAAACACACTCAGAGCTTTGGGGAACAGTGCTTTTGTTTTTGCTCTTCCATCTCTCAGGGCAGTAACAGCTCTCTACAGTTACCAACATCTGGGTAGCAGTACCACCACTCCCTACTTCTTTCTCCAGCCCTTTCAACACTTTTGCAACCAATTCTCTATTTTAAACTACCCTTTTTCCTGACTGAATGTTGAATGATACAAACCTAACCAATTCATTCTCTTTTTTGGTGAGGAAGATTGGCCCTGAGCTGACATCTATGGCAATCTTCCTCTTTTTGCCTGAGGAAGATTGTCGCTGAGCTAACATCTGTGCCAGTCTTCCTCCACTTTGTAGGTGGGATGCTGCCACAGCATGGCTTGATGAGCAATGTGTAGGTCCACACCCAAGATCCAAACCCGCAAACCCCAGGCCACCAAAGCAGAGGTAAATAGGCCATATGCCATCACTTAACCACTACGCCAACAGGCCAGCCCCCATTTCATTCTTTTTGACCTCAAAAATTCACGTTGTGCTAAAAAAAAAAAAGAATTCACATTGTGTTAAAAAAATTCACATTGTGTTAACTATGTAGAGAAATTAGTATCAAATATGAAAAAAAATTATCACACAAAATTTTTATATTAGTATTAAACAAAAAACTCAATGAAACCTAATAGCAAAGATTTTGTTGAATAATTTAGGCTACATTATTATAATGTTTTTCCATGCCCTAATTAAAATTTGTGTTTATGGATAGTTTTAAAATATATAAGTAAATACACATCAGTTACTGCTAATTAAACTGCTAAATCGGGACAAAAAGTAAAGCTGAATATGTGCTTAATATATGACCCATAAAAGCCCATTAGTAATAAGAAACATACCCTGGGGAAATTTTGCACATGTGAGCCAAAACATGTGTGTGATAATGCCCACACCAGCACTGTCAATAACAACCAACAACTGGAAAGACCCAAATGTCCATCAACCACAAAAGAGAGAAATATGTCTCAGTATATTCATACAGTGGAATCCTATATCACATCATGGATGAGTCTCAAGAGAAAATATTGAGGGGAAGAAGGAAATCACTCAACACTAAAAAGTTGCCCCAGGGGCCGGCCCGGTACTGCAGTGGTTAAGTGTGCATGTTCCACTTCGGCAGCCCGGGGTTGCTGGTTCAGATCCCGGGTGCCGACATGGCACTGCTTGTCAAGCCATGCTGTGTCAGGTGTCCCACATATAAAGCAGAGGAAGATGGGCATGGATGTTAGCTCAGGGCCAGTCTTCCTCACCAAAAAAAAAAAAAAAAAAAAGTTGCCCCTGGTAGGATTCCATTTTTGCACAATTAAAACCCAATTAATAAAATAATACTCCATTGTTTCGCAGTAGGAAGTCACGAAAGGGGCACGTCTGTGGAGGGGCGGTTGTGATCAGGGAGAGGCAGAAGGAGCTTGGAGGGGCTGACAACATTCTATTTCTTGTCCTGGTTGGTGGTTGCACAGTTGTTTGCTTTATAATTTTTCTTTTGAGTGTGCATATGTGTTTTAGGCACTACTCTGTAAGCATGAGATATCTTAAAATAAAAAAGAGAAGAAAAAAATCAGGATATGGAAGCATAAACTCCAGGAAAACAGCAACTTTATCTGCATAATTTAAAGCAGACTCATCAGCTCCAATCAGCATAGTCTCTCACATACCTAGTCCACATCAATAAATGGATGAATAATTAAATAAATGAATAAACACCGAGCTCTCAAGTATATTTCATATGTTCATAAATTAAACCAGATGAAAATATTCTCAAATGCCATGTAAAAATTTGTATTGTGGAGGAACTATGGGTAACTCAATTTCTCTTCTTGACATTTTTCTTTCTTACCAAGGGTTCTCAAATAAACACACATTACTTTGAAAATTCAATAAAATGAATAATAGAATGTGTTGTTAAAAGTCCAGAATAGGGTCATTTTATGTAATGGCCATTATTCTTTCTCTTAGGACATTAATCCAATTGTTTTCATAAACAAGGCCGTTAAAACACTATGAATTATAAATCAGGGGTCTTAAACTTTGGTGTACATATCATAATCGCTGCAAACCGGCCCAAGAGAACCCAGTAATCTCCTAGCTGAATTGGATCAAACAATTTTAACTGTAAGAAAACCAGCATTTGGAATATAGCCCCAAAGGATCTGCCCCAGCTCCCTCTCCTGCCTAATTGTGCATTCCCATCCTCCTCGCTTTGTGCCCTCCAGGCAGTCAACTTCTCTTAGCTACAGAGCATCCTATCCCTTCATGTCTGCAGCTTGCACATAGTACTGCTCCTGCCTGGATGCCCCACCCGCTGTCTACTTAACCCCCACTCCCCATTCAGATCTCACTTCAGACGTCTCTGCTCTAGAAAGGAGGCCCCTGACCCCCCTCCAAGCATTTCACAGCTTAGATACTCTTATCCTGAAATTCTGTCTTTACAGCACTTTAATACCATTTGTAGTTAAATATTTATTTGCCTATTAGATTAATGTTTTTCCTCACAACTCTCCAGTAAGTTCATAGGGCATGGATCATGTCTGTTCTGCTCACTTTTATAACTTCTGAACTTGACCTAAAGCCCAAGACTTAAATGTCACTAATATAGATTTTGTTTACTGGGAAGTTGGTTGGATAAATGAATAAACAAATGAAGAGGTATCAAAATAAAAAAAAAATTAAATGGCTGCTCACTCATCTAGGCTTTGAACTAAAAATCATCTTTACTTTAAAATTTGTTTTTCTTTGAAAAAATTCCATTCAACCAAAAGTTCCAATTCAGATTAGTAATTACTTTGTATGACAATGAGGATAACATTTTTCAATCTTGCCTAATCAAATGAACTTTTATGGTTTTCTTTTGTGTGTGTAGCCCTTGCCTGTGTGTATGTCTTTCACACAAAATACAGATCCTTTTCCAAGCCAAATATTGAATGATGACCCATTCCCTTTAGATTTAGTTTGGATGCGATGGGTAGAGGAAGAAAAGGCAAGAAAACATATTAGCCTTCTAAGATTAATGACTATATTTTTCTGCAGGGAACCTGGAGTCCTAAACTGAATGTTTCCTCTCTGATCCCCAATATATGAAGCTGGACCTAATGTAATTGCTTCCAAGGGGGAAATACTGCTTATACCTTCTGACTGGCTGTCACTGTGCTCTAAGTTAATCACCACCCCTCCCAAAATGCCCAGCTCCATACAATCGTGAGAATTCAGGACAGAATCTCTGTGGCAGTTTAAGCAGTAAACTTATTCATCTGCGTGTGAGGGACTTTTAGTTCCCAAAGCTCAGAAGATTTTATTAAGCAGATGGCATCTTCTGATTTTTCGATATCTCATTTTTCAAATCCAAATACTCTGGATTTCTACAGTGTTTCTACATCGTGTTCAGAAAACAGAGTAACACAATTCTCCTTTTGGTTGTTCGGTAGAGCACGATGTTATTGCACTGATATTTTGGAGAGTTATTTATTCTGTTCTTTCATTTTCTACATTTACCATTTACCTGTTCTGTAATGACCTGCTCTCCCACCCCTGTCTTTCTTACATACTCTGCTCTATGCTCATCAGCCTTCTTGCCGCTCCTCATCATCTCCAGGCATGCTCCCACGTGAAAGCAAGCATACTTATTACCATTCTGCCAGAAATATCCCTCCCCCAGGTATTTCCATGGCTGGCTCCATCGAAAACTTTTGGCCTTACCGAAAGGCCTTATTTAAAGTTACAATCCCTCTTGAACACTTCTTATACCTCTTTCTGCATTTTTTTCATAGCATTTATACAATAAAACAGTTTATTTTTCTTTTTATTACCTATTTTCCCACCTCGAGGACAAAAACTCCATGAAGACAAAGGTTTTTGCTTCTTTTATGTAATGCTATATTTTCAGCTTTTATTATAGGTACTCAAAAATTATTGAGTAAAACAAATTTCCCATCAGAATTATCCAATACAAAATATTCCTGTGAAAACTACCAAGAGGCTCTGTGAGTCTGGGAGTACTGGTTCTCAGAAGGGGGGTTGTTCCACCAGGGAACAGGGAGAGTCCTGTTAAACATAAAGCTACGGCTGCTGCCTGGTCGGCCCCAGAGGCCAGCGAGAAGAGAAACGAGTTAAATACCGATGGGTAAATGACCCTGAGGACCATGAGCGAGAGGGTAGCTGCTGTGTGCAGTGGCACGGAAGAATATGTTAGGATCTCAGAAGACCCACTGGGGCATTTTTTGGCATCCGTATGCCCAATTATAACTTTCAATTTGTAATTACAATAACACAGCATTAAGACATCATAATCCAGGGCTCAGAACCCTCAGGTCTGAGGTTTGGCTAAAACATCAGGCCTTCTAGATGAGCAGAGGTGCTAGCTGAAGGAGAGAGGATTCTAAAATGGCTAGGGAGGTGGGCAGGCGATGAGTATCAATGATGACCTTGGTGCCAACTGCATTAGTGGGAGCCCCACTGTTCCCCCTCAAGTCCACTTTCTTGGAAATTGTAATCAGCCAGGATCTTTGATAAGCATTGTCTCGATGGCATGAACTTAATGAGAAGCAGCAGATCTGAGGGGTAGGAGGAGTGGAATGCAGTGGAATATAGCTGTTGGTTCATCAGCAAGATCCATTTTATCAGCTGTGCAGATTAATCAAGTGGATAATTGTAATGTGGTAACATACACAGCAATCTGCACAGACTAATCCAGAAAAGAAGAGATATGACACAAATGATCAATACTCAGACAGAAAGAGGAGATGTAACTACAGATACGGCAGAGATTACAAAGACAGTAAGAAAATATCCTGGAAAACTGTATTAGTACTACCACTGTGGAAAACCATTTGGCACAATCTAGTAAGACAAGATATGCATGCCCTGTGATCCAGCAATTTTCCTCCTCTGAATGTGCTCGAGAGAAACTCTTGCACATGTGCACCAGGAGAGAAGTACAAGAATGTTCCTAGAAGCGTTGGTCATAATGACAAGAAAATAGAACTCCAAATGTTCACATACAAGAGAATAAAACACATAAATTGTGGTGACTTCATACAATACAATATGGAACAATAGTAAAAAAAAATGAATAAACTATAGCTACATACCATCAGCTATAACAAATGTCACAAATATATTCTTGGGCAAGATACCAAATTACAGAAAATACAGTATAATACTATTAGGTAAATTCAATAGCAATCAAAATTAAGCAATATTCTATTTGAAGATATATAAATATATGATGAAATATAAATAAAATATAAATAAATAAATATAAGCAAAGGAATTATAATCACAAAATTTAGAATAGTGATTATCTTGGATAAGGAGGCAGAGGAAGGAAATCAGAGTGGCAGACACAGCCAGTTTCAAGAGTTTGAAAAATCGTACATTTCTCAGTTGAGTGGTGAGCACGCTGATGTTCATTTTATGAACATGTCCTAAAGTACACGTATACATTAGACATATTATTTTAAGTGTAAAATAGTTTAAACAAAAGAGGCATTTTGTATGGAAAACATAAAGGAAAAGAGGGGAGGAAGGGAAGAGGGAGAAGTGGAGAAATCTTTCCTAAAATCTTCACCCAAAATATCAGTGGCAGGGTAGAAATGAAACAGCAAAACAATGGGGTTTTCTGAGACCATGTGTAATCTGCTATTTCTCAAGAAGTATTTTCTTGGCCCAAAGGTAAGAAAAGATCTTAGTTTTGGAGTTAGCATAGACCATAACACAACTTAAAAATTCTTAAAAGTAGCTTTAAAAGTTGCATGCAATATTCACTGTGGGGCAGTCTTAAGTGATTCTCTTAGAGACGCCATCACTTGGCTTCGGAGATGAGAAAGCATCTTTATCATGAACCCTTGCTTCGCCAGGCTGATACCCACAGTCCTATGAATCTCCACCACTTCTCTCAATTCTTCTCTTACAGGCTGGGAAGGGGCACTGGGGTGACCATCCATCTGGAGTGTACAGATGACGTGTCTTCTCCTGTTAAGCCCAAGGCAGGGCGCCTGGCCCTAGTGCTTTGCAACTCTTTTTAAAAGGTGATTATTTTACACTTCTTTGTCCTTAAATTGGGCTCATTGTTGCCAATTTGAAGGCACAGAGAATAATGTCCTCCTCAACAATGTTTTAATTTTACGCTAATAATTATTAAAGAGAATTTAAAGTTTGATTTGTGGATTAGTATGCTGTATCAATGAAAAGAAGAAAACTCTAAAATATACATATATACACACACACACACTGTGGGGCAAAAACAGGACTATTAAATACGAAAGACCTCCTCATAAAATTCATATTTCAAAATATAACTTTTTGGTTTTAAACACAGGGGAAAAGATTTTGTCTTATAGGCATCACTCCCTCACACCACATCTTTCCTCTCCCTGGTGGTAATGTTCCAAGTACTGCTCATTAAATGCACGTGTGTAACTAATTTAAGTGTTACAGAATTGAAGGCAGTCTTAAGTCCCTCTTCACCCAGAAGTAAAACAAGAAGGTAAGATGCCAGTCTAGACTCTACGGAGGAGTCAGAATTAAATTGTAAAATCATATTCCACAGAAGAATCTAAAATGACTCCTCAGGTTATGAATACTTGATTATGGTAGAGACAGTTCAGAAACAGCCTTATTTTAATTCATTTGGAAAAGGTAGTTATTCATTATACCGAGTTATGCTCAGGAAAGAGAACAGAAAGGGCTTAGTTTTGAGCTATCAAGCTTAACACTACGTATGAAACAAATATTCTCTCTCTGTTCCATGGCAGAGTTGAGCTTGCTAAATATCATTCTAGGGGTAGAGTCCATATGCTGGTCAAAGACGTATACCCCGGCACGGAGAAATATGATCCACAGAAAGCACTGAAGGGAAATTTGCATATATGCATATTATTAAGGTACATATCGTTAAAGGTGCTTTCATTACAAGGACGACTGCACTCTGAAACTCATCTTCACTACACATCAACTGCACATTTTAACATCACTGTCTTGAAACGGAAATGACACGGGAAAGGCAGAGTGGGGATCTCATACTCTTTGAACACTATTTGCAGAAGCGGCAATAATCCTGGAGACATTTAAATAATCATGCTCCCCCTATCAAAGCCATATTAAGGATAACTCTCTCAGCATTTTTACTTAAAGAGAATTGCCACTAGGGACCCATATCTAATAAAGTTAACAGACCAGTGAAAACAGAAAACTATAGTCTGTTAGAGGGAGTCACCCTCCACAGGGAGCCGAGAGAGAAAACGGAAGAGCTTACCTTTATGATGGTTTGCACTGGAGACCACTTTCCCCCACAAGGTTACAATAAATATGATTATCAGAAGCTTTCCTTTTGTTGCTTTCTGTAAGTCTCTCTTACTCATCCTGCAAATAAAATATAATAAAAATCCTGAGTATGTGAAAGCATTGCTTTTCCATGATAATTGTGCTACACTTAAAGTTTTCCATGACACCTTAACACCCTAAAATTGCATTTCTTGTATTTAAAATGCTGTTCGCTCATGTAAACCTGAACAGAAAAAATATAAAGTTTTCTGATCAAAGTACCTTGATATGATGTAAGAGATAAGACAGGCCCAACTCAGGCAGGCTTCATTCACTTAACAATAGCCTAAATCAATTGAGAAACATTACCATTTTTCTCTCCGTATAAATATAGATTTAACTTATTCACAAAATCCAGGGCACAAATGTTTGAATAATTTTTAAATAAGTGACTTATTTTACTTTTTTTTTTGTTGAAGATTCCTTCTTCAATGCCAAGTCAAATGGTCAGGGTAAACAGTCTAGATAAAATATGTTAGATGAATTCCTGCACAGAATGAAGTCACTTCAAATCTATTATTTCTAATATGCTTTTTACAAAAGTCACCTGGTACAAGAGCTTCCTTACTGAACAACACTACTACTGGAGATACATCAGTATTTTAATATTGTTGAAACCCACCGTGCTCTACTTTATCAGAAGTAGGAGGAAAACGGAAAAGCAGAATGAAAAACAGCAAGTTCATGGGGCTGGCCCCGTGGCCGAGTGGTTAGTTTCGCGCACTCCGCTGCAGGCGGCCCAGTGTTTCCTCAGTTCGAATCCTGGGCGCGGACATGGCACTGCTCATTAAACCA